>NC_141027.1:70355000-70557500 GCF_052040795.2 Danio rerio
AGCAAATAATAACTTGACTTCTAGTTGATCATTTGGTAAAGTGGCAGAAGGTAGATTTTTCTGATGAATTATCTGTAGAACTGCATCTCAATCATTACAAATAGTGCAGAAGACCTATTGGAACCTGCATACACTCAAGATTCTCACAAAAATCAGTCAAGTTTGATGGAAAAATCATGGTTTGGGCGTGCAAGAGATCTGCAGAGTGGATGGCACCATCAACAGCCTGAGGAATCAAGACATTTGTGCTGCCCATTACATTACAAACCACAGGAGAGGGCAAAATATTTAGCAGGATAGCGCTCCTTCTCGTACTTCAGCCTCCATACCAAAGTTCCTGAAAGCAAAGTAAGTCAAGGTGCTCCAGGATTGGCCAGCCCAGTCACCAGACATGAACATTATTCAGCATGTCTGGGATAAGATGAAGGAGGAGGCATTGAAGGTGAATCCAAACAATCATGATGAACTGGGAGTCCTGCCAGAACGCTGTCTTTGCCGCTCCAATTGACTTTATTAATAAGTTATTTGAGTCATTGCAGAGATGTGTGGATGCAGTCCTCCAAGCTCATGGGAGTCATAAACAATATTAATTCTTTTTCCACTCCATGACGACTTCACATTCTATACTGTTCCATTATTTCTGTTAAATGACAAGACTTTTGTCTAAGCAAAGTCCAACCTTACTGTCCTAATGAAATAATTAAAAAAGGCATGATCATATTTATTTTAGTATAATAAGCGTAATCTAGAACATTTGCCTTTCATATAAGCCACTTCTGATTCCAAATGATCAACTTGAAGTAGGTTATAATTTGTTTTTTCTGAAACCTGGATAGGCGATAAGACTTTTGACAGGTAGTGTAAAGTGAGACCAAAATAATAACAGTAGTACTAACAAGCCAGTTCAGAAACAAAATTTTTGTCTGATGAATATCTTGAGTTCTCTTTTTTAGCATATTGGTGCTGACAAATTACAAATTCTTGCTGTGTCATGGACAAGAAGCAAGTCAGACTACACCAATCATCAGAAGGCGGAACTTGAGGCTGACTTAGAAACAAGAGCTTAAACTAACAATGGCTGCCAAAGTGGCGTGTTTTGCACTGGATGTCTTGTCATCAGAAAATCCTCTTAAAATAAGGAATACCTGGCAATGGACACTATATTACATAATTCCACCACCATCCAAATACCATTCTCTTGCTTTCAGTTGTCATGTTTGGAAGATGCAAACAGCTGAGATTATATTGCTAACGCTGTCACAGGTACAACAGAATGCATAGCAGGGACCACAAAAAACGAAACGTTTTTGGCTACGTCCGAAATCACCTACTACTCGAGTATGTACTACATTTGAATTTACTACACAACTGTTAATTAAGTATGTTCTATATTGTATGAATGTGAGTAGTATGAATGGAACTCAGACATACTATATCCGCCATTTGTTATTATCATGTAACCTACCTACATCAGTTGTGTCGCTTCACTCCCATTTACGATTTCTCTCGCAGGGCCTCATGGGATGGCATAGGATCTATTGGATGCACACTTCAGAATCTAGCCGAAAGTAGTAGGACATTTGGGTACTTCTTGCCTACTGTTTTTCGAATTCTATGAATTTGCATACTGCTTTTAGTGTACTATATAGTATGGAAGTATGCAATTTTGGGCGCAGACTTTCTGTTGCAGCATTGTGAAGTGTCCAAGAAGCATTGTTGGTTGCCGTGCACTATGATTATCATTTAGTCAGCGTGACACCCTACATCTGATTTCAACAAACTTGGTTCTGGAGGGGTGGTGTCCTACATAGCTCAGACAGACAGACAGACAGACAGACAGACAGTCAGACAGACAGACAGACAGTCAGTCAGACAGACAGACAGACAGACAGACAGACAGACAGACAGACAGACAGACAGACAGACAGACAGACAGATAGATAGATAGATAGATAGATAGATAGATAGATAGATAGATAGATAGATAGATAGATAGATAGATAGATAGATAGATAGATAGATAGGGATGGATGGATGGATGGATGGATGGATGGATGGATGGATGGATGGATGGATGGATGGATGGATAGATGGGCGGGCGGACGGACAGATGGACGGACAGACAGATAGATCCATCCATCCATCCATCCATTCATTCATTCATTTTCTTTTCAGCTTAGTCCCTTTATAAATTAGGGGTCACTACAGTAGAATGAACTGCCAACTTATCCAACATATGTTTTGTGTAGCGGATGCCCTTCCAACCCCTCACTGGGAAACATCCATACACACTCATTCACACACATACACTACGGACAATAACCTTACGCAATGCACCTATACCACGTTTTTGGACTTGTGGGGGAAACTGGAGCACCCACGCGAACACGGGGTGCCAACCGACCCAGCTGGGGCTTGAACCAGCGACCTTCTAGCTGCGGTTGTGCTACCCACTGCGCCACTGTGCTGCCCGAGTTTAGCTCCACTAAATTTATATTATTAATAGTAATCTAAACCTACATTATTAGTAAAGAGCAGTGTTCTGTGCTTTTATGTTACTAGGCAACCACTGCATCAACTGTATTAGAGCTGGAGATAATCCTTGGTGTGTCCTGCGCCTAAAGGCTTAGTCCAACCAAAATGTCAAATTCTGTTATTACTTATTCCCCCTCATGGCATTCCAATCACTTGAGACCTTCGTTCATCTTACGAACATAAAATAAAATTATTTAGATGTAATCAAAGAGCTCTCTGATCCTCCAAAGCAGCGGACCTGAGACATCCAAAATCCAGAAATGAAACCAAATACATTGTAAGAAGATTCCATGTGACATCAGTGGTACAGCTGTAATCATACAGAACACTTTTTGTGTACCAAAAGAAATGATATTAAAATAAACTATATATTTTTCCTTGTTTGTTCCATGTCATGTCAGGGTATGTGTTTACTACAGGCAATATTATGCTTGCATGTTCAACTACTGACTTTTTATCATCTCAAATTGTCTATAAGAACCATCCTCTAGAATCTGTATAAGTTTGATATTTACTAACATGCCATTTCTCCCTTCTTCTACCATATGTATGTCAGTAGGAGAGTCTATTTTGGGTGCTTTTTGTGAGAAAACATGTTTTGCAAATCAAAGCCCGGCCCACTGCTCTAACAGATGTCAATGGTTTAGCCATCAGACTTGTTTGCTTCCAACATTTCCAGCAGTATTTCTGTAGATAACCATGGCCAGAGCAAAATTACACCCTCAGATGGAACATATTGACAACAAGAATGTGAACCAATGGCTTGGATGAACGTACGTACACACATTGCGCACGTGGGAAAACTGACTAAGCAATAATTTCAAAGAGAACCTCACAACTGTCCTCCTATTTAGCGCCCGTTATATTTGGGATTTTCCCCCCTTGATTTAATTGCATGTGAAGTTGCCAGGCGCATTGCTAGATTGCGGTGAGTGGCCAAAAGAACTTGGCTGTTTTCAAATTGTCGAGTAGTTTCTCTGGTTTTGGCAGAGTACCAGCTCAAATGTGGCGTAGCACAGATCTAAGAAGCCAGCACTAAATCCACTTGCCTCTGGCGACATAAAACATTGTTTTCAGAGCACCGGGGAAGAAAACGCAGAAGATGACAAGGAATCAAATAAGCTCAGAAAATACTTTACAAATCTTATTTGAGCTGTGCTGCCCAGATTTTCTTTAAGCATGAGAGACTTAAAAAAACAGTCCACTTTTTTTTTTTTTTTTAGAAATAGACTAATTTTACAACTTCCCTAGAGTTAAACAGTTGGGTTTTACTCTTTTGGAACCCATTCAGACAGGAGTGTTTAAGCTAAGCTTAGCATAAATCATTGAATCGGATTAGACCATTAGCATCTTGCTCAAAAAAAAAAAAAAAAAAAAAAAGGATGATTTTCCTATATAAAGCTTATTTATTTGTTGGTCATTGTATACATGATGTAACAACAGAAGAGTCAAGCTTAAATAATCAAATATCTTTTTTTGAAATGTTTGAGCGAGATGTGAATGGTCTAATTAGATTTGATGGTCTATGCCAGTGGTAGGGAATCTATGGCTTGTGAGTCACATGTGGCTCTCTAATATTTTTAAAAAATTATAACTGTCACTAGAAAACAGTTTCTTATTGAAAACACAATTTCAATTCCCTGTTAATTATATATATATATATATATATATATATATATATATATATATATATATATATAATTAACAGGGAATTGGAATTGTGTTTATAGTTTTTTTTTTACAGCAAAATTAATAATAATAATAATTCCTTACATTTATATAGTGCTTTTCTGGGCACTCAAAGTGCTTTACACATAGGGGGGAATCTCCCCATCCACCACCAGTGTGTGGTGTCCACCTGGATGACGTGATGACAGCCATTTTGCACCAGACTGCACACCACACACCAGCTGATAGGTGGAGAGGAAATCAATTTTGATATAGGGATGGTAAGGAGGACAGAGGCCAGTGGGCAAATTTGGCCAGGATTCTCTTTTTCGAAGGACATCCTGGGATTTTTAATGACCACAGAGAGTCAGGACCTCAATTTAGCGTCTCATCCGGAAGACGCCACTCACTAAGCAGTATAGAGTCCTCTTCACTGTACTGAGACTCAGTTTGACAAAGACTCAGTTTACAATAAAATTATGTTTCAACCAATGTGTGCAGCACTGTGAATAAACTTGGATCGTGACACCAATAAAGGGCAAACAACTTACTATGTAGTAATATGTAGCCAGAAGTACGTATGGCTGCATTTCATATATAAAAGAACTGTTACGGGCAGTATGATGCCATTCCTTTTTGCGCTAGCAGCTGATCGCTTACCTCCGTATGGACAGCTTTTCCGCTGTTATCAGTTTGTCTGGTAGCTCGACATGTACGTCAGTGGAATTGAGATGTAGAGAGAAGTTGACCACGATGGGGTTTGAGTGCAGCAAAGAATGGTTCCAGAAAGTAGGTAAGACAAAAACAAAAGCTAAAAAATAAAATAAACAAGTAAATAACAGGGTGAGAATGTGGTGAAATCTGAAAATGTGGTCAAAATCAGGGGGCTTTTCTTTTTTCTGGATTGCTTCTCAAAACACTGTTAGTAGGGTTTAGGGAAGTGGGTAAGCGCTAGTCAATCAGTGCTTTTTAAAACACTATCAGTTGGGTTTAAGGAAGGAGGTGGGTGGAGGTATCGGTTGGTCGTTCAGTCGGTCAGTCAGTCAACATCGGCCTCTGGCTGATTTACACAAGAAGAGCAGGTGCAAATGACACTCGCAAGTAAAATTTGAGATCTCAAAAAGCAAAGACAGCGACCTCTAGAGGATTAAAAAAAACAATAACTGCAAAAAACGTATTACCTGGGACCTATTTGGCGCTCTCCAAAAATGTAAATAGGTCAACGTTTTCAGAATAAGCATGGGTTGTTTGAGACTCAAAGATGAGCTAAATGAATTAATTAATGGTAAAAATCTACTTTGATTTGTAAACTGTTTCTTTAAAGGAAGTTATCAACATCTCAACTTTGATTCTCAGAAAACTAAAAATAGACCAAAAATAACTGTTAGATATATAGCTTTATTTATTTATTTTTTAATACCAAATTTTGGCTCTTGAGTGTGAAGAATTAGCCACATTTTGCTCTCCATTTCCTCTCATTAAGAGAAGCATTTGAGACTTCGAAGAAATGTGTTTACACTTCCCGTTGTTATGTCCAATCTTGTACATTGTGACGCTCAGTCATTCACTGCCATGTTTAACTACAGCCCTGTAAAGAGACGAGACCCATTAAAACCTATGAATACAGACCTCAAGCTTAAGGAAAACTGAATGAAAGAGGATACCAAAGGATCATTCAATCCACTGGGGCCCTAAAGAACACAAGAGGCTTGTCTTGTCTCCTCATGTCATTTCTTAGACCTTGAATCAAGCGAGTGATGTGCAGCCCCCAGATCTGACACCGTAAACCAAACTCTTTCACCCTTATTAACAATGTGTTCAACAAATCACAACATTATTAAGGGCTTATGTCTAAATCATCCCACTGAAAGATCCCATAGCCTTTGTGGACTGAGGTCAAGTGATCTGAATACCTGCTAACAGGCCACACTTTCCGCTAGGGACGGAATGGCTGTCTTATCTAGAGGCTTCTGTCGGCGGTCTTATCCTCACCTAAATAAAGAGAAGGGGGGGTGAACAGTGACAGAGGGGTTAAAAGCATAACACGCAGAGGTGTCTTTCTCCTCTTTCTAGCTAAGATAACGCTCCCTGTGATGGTGATGGAGCGTTCCCAACCATGGTTGCTTTTGTCCTTTTGTGTCTTTGTGTCCACTTATCTTGAGACATTTATCCATAGATGCTCCAAAGATCCCTCCCCCGCTTCCCTTTAGCTTTTAAAGACCATGAGTCTTTTATTTCAGCAGGGTAAACAAATAAGTACACCTTCAGAGGGCTTTCCAAGCAGGACAAAATGTGGTTTAAGTTTTTATGGTCTAACACATTCCCACAATGGCCTAGTGTTGTCTTGACGTGTGATGTCCAGTTTGAGAAAACGTTACGTTTGATATTTTAAACCCTTAGATCAAGGAACCTAAGATGACAAAAAACCCTGTTTTGCAAGCACTTGCAGACACAACTATGTAAAACATGCTAAACAATATTCTGAGAGTTGTTTGTTCCCATCACAACTGGACAACAGAATATTTTGTAGTAGAAATCAGATATTTGAAGTAGGAAAAACCAACATCCCTCTTTGGTTAAATGTGACTCAACCTTCTTGATCTTGAACCATAAACATATAATTTTGACAGAGACAAGACAATTTTGGTTTTTACTTTCTTTGGCAAAAATAACCCATTCTACCTCAAATTTCAAATGACATTATGTGAGAATATTTGTTGGTTTCCCTGCTATGCAGTGGCTGAATATGAACAGAACCACACTGATGTTCCTGAGAAACAGCATAATGTATTTTCACATAAAATTAGGTATACATAAGGTAAATTACATGCTTTCAAATCAGACTGAGTCTTTCCACAGATAATTTTCTGGTCCCTCTTTATTAGGGGAAGGGCTTCAAAATTTACTTCTAAGAAATGGGACAGCACTACAACACATGTACGCATCATCATGTGTCATCGCGATCTCTTGCTTTATATGAGATCAGACGATCGCAACTGCTGTTATTCCAATTGCTTTATATTTTGGTTTTTATCTTTAGGAAATTACTGAAGGCATATTAATTATTTTATCATAACAATCTAATATGGGAATAAGATCATAACTATACAATACTGTGCATTTACACCATGGCCATATTCATCTATGTAATACAGGAAAACAACATTATAGTTTGAGCAAACACTGTAAAAAGCCCATACCCAGCCACTAGACTTTTCTGACAGGCTATTCGAGTGTCATCGAGTGTCAGAATGTTGTAGGACTGCTATACAAGAGTTATTATTATGGATTAAAGATCGCAAAATTTAGCGTTTTTTTTTTTTTTTTAAAGCATGACAGTAAAACACAAACGCGGTTATGAATGTATTAAAACATGTGCTTGTTTGTTGTAAAAATTTGTAATAATGAAAATAAAATACTAATTGGTGGATCTTACTCCTGGGTGCAGCTATGCTGCGGTTGTAGCTAGTGTACTCTAGGAAATTTTCTTACCCTCTTGGTTTTGAGTGTGGTCCTAAAAAATCTTTGTTTGAAGGGGTATCTAACCCTTCCCCTTAGCTCTACACCTTTAAGCTAAAAAAAATTGGCACACCCCTAACCCATCAAGGTAAGGGGAAGGACTAAGAGGTACAATTGGGATTGGGCCTTGGTGTAAGTTGACATGTACTTTCAAAGATTCCTATAGTCAGTTAAACATCTGTTTAGCAGCAGCATCAACAGATATTAAGCAGACAGTCTACTAATACTTAAATGGACCATCAAAATAAAGTGTTACCAATTGTATTTAGTCTAGGGCAAAAAAAAAGTCAAACAAGTTCCTAGAGGGCTGCAGCTCTGCACAGTTTAGTTCCAACCCTAATTAAACACACTTAATCAAACTAATTGAGTCCTTCAGACTAGTTTGAAACCTACAGGTAAGTGTGTTAAAGCAGAGTTGGAACTAAACTATGCAGGGTTGCGGCCCTCCAGGAATTGAGTTTGACACACC
Source organism: Danio rerio (assembly GCF_052040795.2). Lineage (NCBI taxonomy): Eukaryota > Metazoa > Chordata > Actinopteri > Cypriniformes > Danionidae > Danio > Danio rerio. The sequence goes on from NC_141027.1 coordinate 70,363,192, forward strand.
TGATCTAGGGGGTGAACCTACATTTGTTTTAATGTTCGTTTTGCTTTGAGTTATCATGTCATCAATTCGATTCAATTTGATATCTCAGTGACAATGCTTTCCATCCATTTTATATTTTACTTCACAGCACAAGAGTACAATTTTGTCTTTTAATAAAAGCAATCAGATATAAACATGTGAAGTTTAATACTAAACTAATTTCAAGAAGAGCACGTGCTCATGATTGACCCAGCTGGCCCACATTAGCCAATCACGATTCTCCAATCAAAGGATTCCAAGTCACTATATATCCTCATTTCCTTTCTACAACTATCTTCGTCTGGAAGAAACCCCTTCCCACCCCTTCCTCCACCTTTATCCAGAATGGGCAGCATGGTGGCCCAGTGAGCCCTGTTGCCTCACAGCAAAAATACCAATGGTGCCGGGTCCTTGCAGGGCCATCTGGTATTTCTGTGCGGAGTTTGCATGTTCTCCCTGTGTCCGCGTGGGTTTCCCCCAGGTTCCCCAGATTCCTCCCACTGTCCAAATATGCTCTATATCATAAATAAAATAAGAGTAAATCTTTTGTTTTACTATCAGGAAGTTCACCTTAGCCTCAGAAGCGGGGAAGTTTTGAGATGGACCTGAGCTCAATCTCCCCTCGACCTGCAAAAGGGAGGGAGCTCTGGACCAGAGGATGCCTTGAGCTCAGGGCTAACTTTTTGAGCATGTTCGAGCGACTTCTTAAAAACCTGTGATTGGTCGTTGTGTTCTAGTGCTCAACAGAATTGACTGTGATTGGCTGTTCACCGAGCAGGAACACGAACACTGAAGAACATATGATCCAGGAAAGACCCGATGGAGAAAACTCACTCTGTAGTGTCTGGATCCACAAGCATCACTGTAACACCCGAGAGCAAAGAGGAAACTTTACCTCACGGACATGCCACCAGGTGAAAGGTACACAGCTTTCGTTTCCTTCCTAGCAATGAAAAAGGGGCTACTGTACCTTCAGTGTCAGTGAAAGACCGTCCCAGCAAACTCACAAGCAGTGAATTGTGAACAGTTGTCTGCTTTTTAAGTGGTTAGAGCATTTTAATTGACCTCTCTCACCATATTAAGCTACCGCATGTGAGATAAATTATGTCAGCATTCATTCATTCATTCATTTTCTTGTCGGCTTAGTCCCTTTATTAATCCGGGGTCACCACAGTGGAATGAACCGCCAACTTATCCAGCAAGTGCGGATGCCCTTGCATCCACAAACTCACACACTACGGACAATTTAGCTTACCCAATTCACCTGTACCACATGTCTTTGGACTGTGGGGGAAACCAGAGCACCTGGAGGAAACCCACGCAAAGGCAGGGAGAACATGCAAACTCCACACAGAAACGCCAACTGAGCTGAGGTTCGAACCAGCAACCCAGCGACCTTCTTGCTGTGAGGCGACAGCACTACCTACTGCGCCACTGCCTCGCCCTTATGTCAGCATATAATAATCAATATAATCTATTACTGAACATACCGAATCTTCCTGGTCTGCATGGCAGTGCAACCCCTACTTTTAACAAAAAGTTCTGTCATCATCTACCCACATTAATGAAAGTTTATGCATGTAATAATGTGTAAACGCTTGTAATAAAGATGTAATAAGATCCTAATGATTTCTTTGAGTATCTGAAATGATGGACACTTTACTATTCGATGGATTATCAGGGGAGGATTTGTAAACAGTGAACCGACACAACCATCTCTGGTAGGTCATGTGATAGTGACAATATGGCTGTCTAGATAACATTCCTACTACAGATATTTGTACAAGAAAATGCTTTTAGTAGTTGAAGTAATTACTTCAGAGGACGCCTTCATGTTAGGTCAATATTTGTTCCCTTTTATGTTAAAATAAAACATGTACCGCCAGACTATCCCATTTAACACATGTAACTTACCCAGCATGATACTGTTGGACCTGAGGCAGCTAATGTCTGTGTCGTCACAAGGAAGAATGAAAATAATGGCACAGAAAGTGCAATTGTACAGTAAACAGCATATCCTAACCACACTGATGGATTTCTGAGAGTGAGTGGGATGGGGGGAAACCAGACTGGAATGTATTGCTGGCGGGGCCTTCGAGAAATGCAGACCCTTGTGTGTTAACTGCCTACTGGAATTGAACAGTGTAACCTGTGGAATCTCCACCAAGCCGTCTCACTTGGAGTCCCGGCAGGGGGATGGGAGTGGGATGTGATTTTAAATGTCTGAAAAACAGCTATCCCTTGTAGGCTAGACAAATCCAGTCTGAAGTTGTGGGTTGATTTGTTCTGCATTACAGAGTGGCTTGACGTGGTATGGGCCACATTGAGGACAACCCTGTCTGCAAGGCAGGGCAGCCCCACCTCCTCTATGCTCACAAACTAAAGCCAGTCTTAGTTGCAAAGTATAAAGCAACTAAAATGGGCAGTGGGCTCTGAGTTCAGATATTCTGACGCTTTTTGCAAGTGACTCATGAGATCTCCAGTGAAACGATGACGTCTGCATCCCTTTAAACATCTGCACTATTCAGTTCTCCTACTCACCTTTTATTCTCGGTGGGTGCCCTTTGGAATAATAGCTTGTTTAAGCTGTAGTTAAACAACCTTCTTAAAACAAGGGCGCACAAATATGGGAGACTCACCCTAATGAATGCCCAAAGACACATTGGAAAACTGTGTGTTTTGTAGATGTGTCTGGTGCGAACCATCTGTGGAATCCATGGCATCATGAAGGCAACACTGAATAGTATCTCTGTTTTTTATAAAGGTTGTTGTTAACTGTGGTTTCCTTATAAAAACACCCATTTAATGTAAATAGCATCACTAAATGTTTCTATTGAGTGTGGTCGAGAGAAGAGTCTTCTTTTTTTTGACAAACCATTGAGCTGAGTAAGAAAACTCAAGGAGGACCTGTAAATTGATTACAACATTAGTAGTCTACTAAACTGAAGCTAGGTGGCACATTATATTTGTCAATGTAACTACATGTTTACTGGGAATCAAATCCCTGTCCTAAGGCAGAGGTACCCAATCCCGTTCCTGGAGATCTACTTTCTTACAGATTTAAGCTCCAACCCTGATCAAAACACCCGCTTTGAATGTTATCACTTGATTGAATGGGCGTTATCAGTGGTTGTCAGCTGATAGATATGGGCCAGTAGGGACCTTCTGTGCCTACTTGTAGGCTCAGAAAGCTGTTATCATCCATCCACATAGTTAATCAACTATACTAATAGAGAAAACTCCAGATCCAGGTCTGTTTTTACATTACTGTGACGGTTGGGTTTAGGGTTGCCTTAGACATTAATAAAATACAATTAATTAGGAAATTTAATAAATAATATAAATAATTCTCATAGTTAATCAGCTATAGTAATAGAGAAGACTCCAGATCCAGATCTGTTTTTACATTACTGTCATGGTTGGGTTTATGGTTGGGGTAGGGGTAGATGTTAATAAAATACAATTAATAGGAAATGTAATAAACAATATTAACAATTCTCGTTAACTTCTGATCGCTAGTCATGTGATGAATACAGCCTTCTGAGCCTACTAGCAGGCACAGAAGGCCACTACTGGCTCAAATCAATCAGCTGATAAACAATGATAATGGCCATTTAATCATGTGATAACATTAAGGTTGCAGCCAAACTCTGCAAGAAGGTAAATATCTAGAAACAGGACGGCACCCCTGCCCTACTGTAACGTTCTACCAACTGAGCTACAGGAACAGAAAAAGTAAAAGATGAAGAGTTGGCTTCATCCTGTTAGTATGGTACAACCACACTTTATGTCTTTCTAGTGATTAAGAAGAGAATATCAAACCCTGGACCACAAATCCTTATTTTACATTAGAATATTTTTTTGATAGGGTGACACGGTGACTCAGTGGTTAGCGATGCCATCTCACAGTAAAAGGATTGCTGGTTTGAGCCTTGACTGGGACAGTTGGCATTTCTGTGTGAAATTTGCATGTTCTCCCCGAGTTCGCACGGGTTTCCCTTGGGTGCTCTAGTTTCCCTTACTACAGTGTTTCTCAACCACGTTCCTGGAGGACCACCCGCTCTGCACAATTTCCTCGTCTCCTTAACTGAACACACATGAATCAGATTATCAGCTCATTAGCAGAGACTGAAAGACCTGTAGTGGATGTGACAAAAAAAAGGAGACATCCAAAACATGCAGTGTTGGTGGGTCTCCAGGAATGTGGTCGAGAAACACTGCCCAACAAGTCCAAAGACATGTGGTATAGGTGAATTGGGTAAGCATAAATTGTCCATAGTGTATGTGTGTATGTCCTGATCCTCCAGCTTGGGAGTTGAGCATCGGACTAACGACGCAGCACCAGAGTTCATACACATTTTTACTACTAAAATTCCATGATTTTTCCATGACTTTTCCAGGACATTCAGGTAAATTTTCATGACCCAATGTTTTATGCAATGTCTACATATATATATATATATAAATATATATATATATATATATATATATATATATATATATATATATATATATATATATATATATATATATATATAGATTGTAAATTAATTTAGATAATGCTTACACATGGAGGTTTATTCCCGCTGTGGCACCTTTGAAATGTAATTTAAACTTCTGAAACAATGAATGAATAAATGAATGAATGAATGAAAGCATACGCAGCATACATAATGTGAGACCATGATTTTAGCCGAAGACAAAAAAGAAATAAAGACAACTACTAACCTATATTCAAGTTTACAGATATTTGTTAAACTAATTTACATGACCTTTCCAAAACTTTGTGGGCCATTTTGTTTTTTAAAAATTTTTCCAGGCCTGGAAAATGCTATGTCAAAATTCTATGACTTTTCCAGGTTTTTCATGACTGTATAAACCCTGCAGCTTGTAAAAATTAGATGTTAAAAACATCAAAAGTGGTGCGACTAAATATCAACTTCGATATAAATGGTCCTGGGGTAAGTATATTTTTGATAATAAGCAAAAATATATTGTATCAAAAATATCTATTTTTATCACCAAAAATCACAAAAATATTGAGTAAAGGTCATGTTCCATGAATTCACACTGTAAATGTACTTCTGCAAATCAATTTATTATTAGTAATATATTGCTAAGAATTATGGTTAACTTCGATATGTACTTGGATTCATTTTTAAACCCGCATCCAAAAATTGTCCCATCAATGAAAAGCTTCTTCGCAGGCACAGGACATCAAGATGACATCATATTGACGTTGTACCCCAACATACCCCAACATCGTGGGGACGTTGGATTTTGTTTGGAAATAAAAATTGGGTTGACGGCAGATGTCCAACGTCCAATCTAAAAGCAACCTAAAAGCAACCAAATATTAATGTCTTATCATGTTACATCTGGACGTTGTGTGGATGTTACCACTATGGCATCTATCAGATGTTGGATTTTGGTCACTTTCCAACACAACCTAAAGTCAACCAAATATCAACGTTATTTGATGTTGTTTTTGGACATCAAAACAACGTTGTCCTTAGACGCTGGCTAGACATTGAATTTTAGTCACCTGACGTCATGACTTAAATATAACCTAATATTAAACGTCTTATGATGTTGTGTGCCTGTTGGGTTACTTCCTCAGCTTTTCAGATAATAATCTCAATTTAAAACTGGACATTTATGACCGTTTATGTCAACCAGGATCACATATAATCATTTTGTCCACATTTAAATGAAAGCCAAAACTATGCAACTGGTGTGGTTTTGGGTTTCCATTTCGCAACTGTGCTTTATTTGGTACCAATATGACAGTGCAATGGCTATGTACAGCTGATGTTTAAGCATATAAATCTGTCAGTAGCTCTCACGACAGCTTGTTTGCATAGTATTGGACACACTGGTAGAACTGGTATTGTCAGAACAGAGGCATGCATGTTGTGTGCTCTTCAGAACGTTTTGTGGCATCTGAACAGCGCGAGGCCCTCCTCTAAAAGGTACAGTGGGGCAAGCATTTATGAAATCTGTCTTCTAAAAGCTGACAAATACTCCATCTTCAAATCTTCCTCTAGAGGGCCGAGCTGGTCTTCCTAAGGGTATCCAAAAGCCTATAATATAGGATTAAGAGTCTCCTATTGACCTTATTCTTCAATGTGGAAGTCCGCTCGGTTTTGTGATTGTTTTAGAACTTCTGATTCAGTAGCCTATGGGAGAAATGACTAGGAATACTAAACATCAGAAAACGGTTAAACTACTTGCTATACAATCAATTGTGTTTATAACTAAACATAAAAAGTATAAGAAAATATAAGTTTGCAACATGAAGCAGCAAAACACATAGTTTTTAACATGTAAAAATCAATGGAGTTGAATAAGACCGGAAGTCTTGAGCCAAAAATACTCCAATGGCTGCGCCCGCTCATACGTGGAGATTAAGGTCAATAGGCTCACATGGAATCTGCACCCACAGATTTCCACATATCTCCACAAATTTAAGTTCAATTTAAGATTTCAGCTCCTACATCAATCAAAATCATTCCGCATAAGTCTGCGCAGAATAAGCCAAAGTCGGCATATTGTGTCTGGCACTGCCTATAGGTAATATATCTTTGTTTCCATGTCTGCTCATCTCCTACACCTTCCTCCCATGGTGTAACATGGGGCCCACCTGAGCAAGAACTCTGGGAGATCAATGTATTTAACACTCCTGGTCTCGGCACATAACATTAAGTGTTTTAGCCTGGCCGTGTGGCAGTCCTAAACCACCTCTTATGTTCAACCATACTTCTAAATAGTAACACCTGCTGAAAGCCACAAAGCTGCAGCCCAGGGACAACACACAAACAAAAGGGACAAAATGAAGGAGAGGCCGTCTCCTGGAGATGAAAGACAACAGCAAGGAGGGCCTTTCTTCTTTTGATGAAAACAAGAATCATGCGATGGAGACTAAAGAGCCTGCCATGTCATGGCTTCGTTCAAAAGCCACACCTGCTGTTTGCAGTGGCTGTCTCTCCACTCCCGCCGCACAGAGACGAAACAACACTGCCGGAAAAAAAGTTCAGAACTTCAAACAGTCGGCTGGTTTCTGCTCATGCCGCCACGCCCGGCTTAAAAAAACACTGTTTTTGATGCCTATATGTTGTGCTGTTACAAGTAAGGACAGGTTATCACTGAACCCCAAAGCCTTATTTAACCTGAAGATGACACTGCTGATGAAATAATATTCAGTGTTGTTTATTAAATCAATTCAGGGGGTGAGACGGCAATGCAAACGGATGTAAAATTGTTCTTATTTGATACCGTCACTTTGTAAGTAAATATGTTGGTACTTCAGTCCTTAGATTACAGGTGCATTTCGACAAACTGCAAGAGTCTGATACCTACATGGTCTCGTTAAGACACAAAAACCTCTGTATTTTACATATTGTCATAAAAGTTGCTAATTCGTATGAATTTCTGCAATTTCATTTGTATGAAATTGACCAATATAAAAGAGAGGCCTACCACCAAAACCCTTAACCCCACCCCTAAATCGTACTTAATTGTACAAATGAATATAAATTAAATTTTAAAAAGTAATAATTTGCCATAAGACTGCGTAGTTCAATACCACCCCTCACCCCAGTTCCATCAGTTAATTCAGTGTTAATAAACTTACAAATACAGTCTCAAACACGCAATGGAAAAACAAAAGCAAAACATACAATGGAAAAAAAAAGGAGATGGTAAAAAAATACATATAGAAAATCTGATCATGTATGTATTTACAGTTGAAGTCAGAATTATTAGCCCCCCTGTTTATTTTTTTCCTCATTTTTTGTTTAACTGAGAGAAGATTTCTAATCACAATAGTTTTAAAAACTCATTTCTAATAACTGATTTATTCAACCCAAGCTCATTCTGGAAACATAGCCCCGCGGGCGTTTCTGGAGACCGCGATTTACGTGGTTGGAGGTACGTAAAGGCCGTGTTTAGTTTTTTACAAGCGAACGCTGCGGGGCGGTGTGGCGCCGCTCCGCCCCTCCTCTTCACGCTCGCCGGCCGACGGCTCGCCTCCGAGTGGAGGGCTTTCCCGATGCAATCAGTTTGTCCGCTTAGCTCACAGCGTTGCGTCGGCGGAGCGGAGGCCCCGGAGGAGGAGGAGCCGGCCGCGGTGGACGACGACCGGGATCGAGTCCGGGGAACAGCAGGTTCCGGATATCAGGTAAGACAAAAAACGGAATTCGAAAAATAAGGGCGAGAACGCGGCGAGATCCGAAAACGCGGTCGAAATCGAAGAGGAGGGCTTTTGCTTTTTTTTTTTTTCTGGACGGCTTTTGCGAACCGTCGCTCGGGTTTAGGGAGGGAGGAGGAGGAGGAGGAAGAGGAGGGCGGCCGAGTCGGCCGATCCGGCGGCTTTTCGCACGAGAACAGCACGGGCGCGAACGGATCCGCAAAAACAAAAAACGCTCGAATACGTACCTCCCGGGACGTAAATCGCGGTCCGCAGAAACGTCCGCGGGGCTACGTTTCCACAATGAGCCTGGGTTGGATTTATTTTATCTTTGCCATGATGACGGTAAACAATATTTTACTAGATATTTTACAAGACACTTCCACACAGCTTAAAGTGACATTTAAAGGCTTAACTAGGTTCCTAACTACAGTAGGAAGGTTAGGGTAATTAGGCAAGTTATTGTATAATGATGGTTTGTTCTGTAGACTATCGGAAAAAGGGGCTAATCATTGTGTCCTTAAAATGGTTTTAAAAAAATTTAAAATTGCTTTTATTCTAGCCGAAATAAAACAAATAAGACTTTCTCCAAAAGAAAAAAATATTATCAGACATACTGTAAACATTTCCTTGCTCTGTTAAACATCATATGGGAAATATAAAAATAAAATAAATAAAATCAAAGGCGGGCTAATAATTATGACTTTAACTGTACATACAGAGTACAGTGGAGAATTATAGGGCAGTGGTTCCCAATTCCAGTCCCCGGGACCCCCCACCCTGTACATTTTATATGTCTCTCATATTTGACGCTCAAGGATTAAGTCATGGATCACTCTGTTAATGATCTGATAATCTGAATCAGGTGTGTGAATCAGGGCAACAAAATATGAAATCAATGAATTAAGGAAGGTTATTGACATAGAGCCAGCTGACACAGTGGCACAGTGGGTAGCGATGTCGCCTCACGGTAAGAAGGTCACTGGTTTGGGCCCTGGCTGGTCAGTTGGCATTTCTGTGTGGAGTTTGCATGTTCTCCCCATGTTCAAGTTGGTTTCCTCTGGGTGCTTCGGTTTCCCGCCACAGTACAAAGGCATGTGCTGTAGGTGAATTGGGTAAGCTAAATTGTCTGTATGTGTGTATGTCCTGGTACTCCAGGTTGGGGGTTGAGCGTTGGGCTAACAACCCACCCCATAAAAACTAGATGTTACGTAACAACAAAATGGTGCGGCTAAACATCAACTTCCATATAAATGGCTCTGGGAGTAAGTAAGTATTAACATAGTGCCAAAGGGGTGGCCATATCTGACAAAAGTCACATGACTTTTAATCATTAGTAAATTTCTCAGGTGGAAGTAGTGCAGATATTTTCACTCTGCATTTGCACTTAAAAATATGCATTTTTGGTAGATCCAGAACAACCAAAATTAAAATGTTTAGCATGAGAATTAAACACGGTTTCCACTGCAACATATAACAGATACAATTCCACAGAGAAACACATTTTAAAAATATTTTTAATTTTGTATTTTGGTCCATAAAGGAATAGTTTTCTTGCAGTGCAAAAAAAACAGGTAAAATATTTCCTCGGATTTGCTACAATAAACAAAGGCTAGATAAATTTCTGTACATGTAGTACATTTAAGTGTTTAGTTTCTTTAGAATGGTGTGAAATAAGTTCTACCAATAAATTGAAAAATGAGTTCATGATCCCCAAATGAACCTAAAAGTACAAAATTGTACTTATCCAATCTGCATGATCAATTCCACCATCTGAACTATGGCTAATAATTCTGACTTCAACTGTAAGTATATGCAACATTTTTTTTTTCAAAAATTAGAATCACAAATATGTATACATGTTTAAATACAGTTGAAGTTAGAAATATCAGCCCCCTTTTGATTTTTTTCTTTTTTAAATATTTCCCAAATTTTGTTTAACAGAGCAAGGAAATTTTCACAGTATGTCTGATAATATTTTTTCTTCTAGAGAAAGTCTTATTTGCTTTATTTTGGCTGAAATAAAAGCATTTTAATTTTTTTTTAAAAAGCCATTTTAAGTTCAAAATGATTAGCCACTTTTAAGCAATTTTTTTTTCGATAGGCTTCAGAACAAACCATCGTTATACAATAACTTGCCTAATTACCCTAACCTGCCTAATTAATCTAGTTAAGCCTTTAAATATCACTTTAAGCTGTATAGAAGTGTCTTAAAAATATCTAGTCAAATAGTATTTACAGTCATCATGGCAAGGATAAAATAAATTAGTTACTAGAAATGAGTTATTAAAACTATTATGTTCAGAAATGTGTTGAACAAAATCTTCTCTCCATTAAACAGAAATTGGGGAAAAAAAATAAACTGGTGTCTGTGGTCCTTTACGTTAATCAAAAATCACTGTTTACATGGTAGTCTAGACTCTTAATCAGAGTATTGTCTTAATTATATTAAATGCGAGTATTGGTGTGCATGTACGTACTCATTGAAAGTGCTAGATGATGTTGCAGGCTTTCAGAGACAGTGCATTCCTCTGCCTTTAAGCTGATTCCATGAGCCCTCAAATGTGTCATTAAGTTTGACGTGTTTCCCACTTACACACAACTCTTGTAAAGCATCTGCTTCACGTTGCTGTGTCAGAATCCTTGCTGGTAAAGTACGCTTTAGAACGCTTAGTTTAAGCAAATTCGATGCGTGTTGATCTGAAGAGAGTCGTTCTTGTTCACCAAATGCACTGTACCGCGTGCGTCCATTCCCTAAGCAACAAGAACAAATGCCTGACATCGCCTGTCCGTATTCCTCAAAGTTGTTTAGAAATAAATGTTTATAGATGATGGACAATGTGTGCCTGTGTGTTCCTTTGATGCACCTTTTAATGCTTCTTACGTCCTTGTCGCAGCACCAGTGGCACCGAAATTAGGCACAGAAATTCATATACTGATTCGGTCCGGTACATACTGGTTACAAAGGTAACGGTGCTATAATGGCACTGGGTTTTGGTGCCCAACCCTAATCCGAACCCAACTTGATTCATTTATTCAACTCTGAGTTGAATCAAAAAGTGAATCAAAAGTTTTAAACACGATGCACTTTCAGATTTAAACCTCAGCTGGTTGTTTTTATTCATTTAGAGCTGTGTTACACACTGCATTTAAGGTAATTTTCAAAAACCCATTATAGGGGCTCTATAAAAATGTCCATAAGTAAAATAACAAACAACATTGCCTACTCATCTTTTTTTTTTTAATGTAAATTTATTCTTTTAAAGATGATATGCAAAAGCACACAACAATACTAAAGTAGTATATTGTCTATGTGTTAATTTGAGTATTACTCCATTTAGCAACGCCAGTATTTTTGACACATACAAAGTAATCTGCAATGCATGCATTGCGTTCCTTGTCCTCAGCCATTCATCAGATTATGAAGTGCTTCGTGTAAACGGAATTACAATAGAGGTAACCATGTGGGCACGGGTTAAGGGCCAGCTACCCGTCATACCATACCAAGAGGTATATTTAGCCTCCCATGTCCTTGCCCCCGCTGCTATGTCTCTTCGCTTGCTACAGCTAACAAAGGCACCTATTCACTTCGATACACAGACACACACAGATCTGCCACAAAGCCACAGCAGCCTCACTCAAAGCAGTAACAAAAAATGTTTTGATGGAGACATTCTTAGATGTCAATGTTGAAAATCAAAGATATAAGTCATAGCCTTGCACTTGCTGGTGCATTATGATGCATTCTGTGCTGTAGACATAAGGAACGCGTGCTACGGCCGTGTTTTGACCACATCAAGCACAGCACATTTCAACAGACGCACAATGGAGGTAGACATCATCAAACAGCAAGAGGCTCATTAAACACACAGACTCAAACGCAGAGACAGAGGTGAGACACTTTACATAACAATGCAAACTTGAGCCACATGTCAAAAGATAAGGAAAGGTTAAAGGGATACCCAATTCATACAAAAATAAACATTTGCTCATCTTTAAGTGGTCCCAAACTCTTGTGAGTATATTATTTTCTTGTTCTGTTGAACACAAAAGCACATAATTTAAACAATGCTGAAAAGTTGTGGCCTTTGACATTTATAGTATATAGTACGGTAAAAGCCAAAAAGTTAAGGTAACTCAAATCGTTTGAGGAAACTGATTGCAACAAACCATTTCAGTTCAAAAACTAATCCTAATGAGTACTGTGAACTTAATCCATATGAGTAAATGAAGCACTTTGAGCACAGTAAACCCAGATAAATGAAGAGAACTCAAAACAACTGACAGGGTTCCTACAGACACAGCCTAAGGACTTTTAAGCACTTTTTCCAGCACCTTTTTTTTTCAAGACTGACAGACAATGTAATAAAAACCTAAAATGTTTTGTCAGCAACTCCTAAAACCATTGCATAGGAACTATCTATTAATAAAATATTCATAAAACATAATAATATATTAATAATTAATAATGTAATAAACCAAGACTGACATGCAATGCATTAAACACCTGAAATGTCTTCTCCGCAATTTATAATAATACTGTATGGGAACGATCTATCGATTTATACAAATAAAAACCATTAATAATAACAATAATAATAATACTAATAATAATATAATAATTAATTAATCATATATTAATAATAAAATAAACATGTAGTAAAACTTATTTTTGTTTATTGTTTATTCACAAGACTACATAAAGGAATTTGCATTAACAAAGGAAGTGGTCGATTTTTCCTTTCATGACAATTAATCTTTTTCAACAGCACTGGCAAAACTACCACATACTCCATAAGACCATAGAGACACTTTTTGTCCATTTTTTAAACAATATTTGATAATAATATTACAAGCTTTGAAAGGTTTAATTAACGTTTATGATAAAAACATTTCAATTTAGCTTTTTATTTACATATTTAACACTATTTTTTCTTATTTGCTCATTCTTGTCTTTACAATATGGCTAAAGGTCGCTGGTTCGAGACTCATGGGTTTCCTCCGAGTGCTCCGGTTTCCCCCGCAATCCAAAGACATGTGGTATAGGTGAATTGGATAAGCTAAATTGTCCGTAGTGTATGAGTGTGAATTAGTGTGTATGGATGTTTCCCAGAGATGGGTTGCGGCTGGAAGGGCATCCGATGCGTAAAACATGTGCTGGATAAGTTAGCGGTTAATTTCACTTTGGCGACCCCATATTAATAAAGGGACTAGCTGAAAAGAAAATGAATGGATGAATGAATGGTCTCAAACTGAAATCATTTTACAAAAAACACAATAAAACAAATCACTTTGTTTTACTTGAGGTATTTGAAATATGACAACACTACATTTATCAATACAGCGTTCTTATTGTTTATTTTGATAAATGTAACAAGATTGCTTTGACCTGTAATGCATGTATAATTTAGTGATGCTTAAGACAGATCAGAATACAGCTAATATGTATAAATGACAAATAACTCATCCAGAAACATTTCTAGCATAATTCTCTTGTCGTAAAGAAATAAAAAAGTTCCACTTTTGCTAAAAGTTATGCTAGGCTAAGTTTCACTTCACGATACAGCCAAATAACAAGTCTGTTAGCATTGTCATTCTAAATGCTTGATAGTTTTTGACTAAATTTAGTCAAGGAGCAAAAAAATATCTACTTAAAAAATGAAGAGATTGCGATTGTATACAGTCCGAGCACACAAACACGATGATGAGAGGACTTGCAGTTTATTTGAAAAAGCCTATTGAAGAGCACACATATCTGTTTTTGCGATTCGCAACATTCGCAGAAATGAGTAATTGTGCAATACCTGCATTCTCGCACCGAAATTTAGACTTACTGTATTTAGAAATGACAACACAATCTCACGGCAATTCGTAACTTTTTCATTTAGTGGCTAATTCGTATGAATTCGTACGATCTAATTCGTACAATTTAGTACGATTTGCTTATCCCCCAATGACGGTTGGGGTTAGAGGTGGGGTCAGGTGCCACGCCTCCTTTTTAAAATCGTACCATTTCGTACGACTGAACTCATACGAATTCGTACGGATTAGCCACTAAACTGCCAAAACGTAAAATACTTACGTTTTCTCATGAGATCAGGCTGGAAATGACAGGTCAGAGGCGAGTAAACTCGCTGTCAGAGAGAAGAGAGTGAAATGTGTGTGTAGATCATCGAAATGGCAGGAAATATGTCCATGGTTTAACTACTCTTGCTAATAATGTCAATAAATGTCTACAAAGAAAACATCCAAAAAGCATTATTCCAATATAAATTTGTTTTTTTTTTCTGTCACTGCAACACAGAAAGGCCTTTGTCCTGCCCCTTAAGTTTCACGCAAAACTAGACAAGGTCGACTGTGATTGGCCACTTTTCATGTCAGTCAAATCACAGGTATTTTTGCATTAAATTGTGAAAAAAGTTTGCAAACATTTTAATTTTTCCAGCGTAAAAATTGTATGCAAATTCTCCTTGTTAATTTTAAGCACTTTTCAACAAAACAAGCCAATTTTCCAGGTATTCCAGGATTTCTAAAAGTCAAAGTCAAGCACTTTAAGCACCTTGTGTGAACCCTGAACTGAGTACTGTAAAACCCAATAAGTTAAGGCAACTCAAACTGTTTGAGGAAACCGATTGCAACAAATCATTAGAGTTAAAAAAAAACTAACTTATATGAGTATTGTGAACTTCAGTTAAGTTGAAGTAATGAGGTACTTAATGAGCTCACTTCCATCAAAACCAAGTTCAAAACTTTTCAAATGAGTAGAATTAACTTTCCGTCAATTTTGAGTTAACTACACTCATTTCATTTGATAATGTTGACTGTTGGGGTTTTACAGTGTCTGGAAGTCAATAGCTACTGGTTTCCAGCATATCTTCTTTTGTGTTCAACAGAAGAAAGAAACTCAAACAGGTTTGGAACGAGTGATTGAATGATGACAGAATTTAAATTCTGGGGTCAAATGCTTCTCGACTGCATCTTCCAGATCACTAAGGGGAAACTCTTAATAAATAATTTCCTTGGTACAAAAATTCCCTTATTTTGTGTAGGAAAAGCAGGTTGTATATTTCAGAATCTTCCGTGATTGGAAGTGGGTCATATACTGGCAAAAATTAAGGCCAGCGGCAGATCAGATACTAGCGATTATGGGACAAACTCTCGCGGCTCAAACAAAGTTCATAAGTCTCCCAGGAATGCGATACTATGGAAACCACTCAGCTCTTTTGTCACTAAATGACGTGAGACCAGATGTACAACACATTTCGGCATGTCACCACTACAAAGGCCTGTTAGACAACACACCTTCAAATGCTGATGTGTTGGACCTGTTGAGTTATCTGGACCCTTGTGCTATGAGCTCCAGTATGTAATGTTATGATGGTCACAGGATAGCAGTAATTAACCGAAGCTGATGAAACTGGGATCTTCTTGTGGTTTCTGAAGGAGCTCTGCTTGCCTTTGGGTAGGGAAATGAATTAAGCTGAACACTAACACTTTGAAACTGGAGTCAGGCTGGCATTGTGACTAGCCGACGGCCCTCACTAGTCCTTCAATCCCCTTACTGGTTTCTAAACTCACCCACTTTCCTCGACTGGTCAAGCGATCGATAGGCAGCTACTCCATCCTAAACCATTTAGAAAGGTTTGAATTTCGCTCAAAATTCTCACTTATCCCATTCAGTTGGCGTGCTTTGATTCTTTCTCCGTCTCATTTTGTTCTCTCCTGCATAGCTTTCAGTTTTTGTTCTGTTTCAACCATGTCAGCCATTGATGTCCCACCCAAACTTTTTTTCTCTTTCCCCTTTTGATTCCTTTTTCATCCAGCACTACCTGCATGGAGCTGTGTAAAGAGAAGGGACAGAGGGAGGGGACACAGCGCTGACACATAAAACCCGCATTTCTCAGTTTTCAAATGTCTCATTGAGGCTCTCACAGGCTTTGATATTTTAAGTAGGTATCACAACAAAGGGGCAACAAATGGCTGGAAAGGTAATGCAGAATATTAAGGCAGCTAATGGCCCTGGCCCTCTGGAGCAGAGCTGGCCCAAAAGGAAAGCCCTATCCCACGAGTCCTATTCGGTTTCTGAGGGGCGGACCCACCTGCCTGGCTGCTCCCTGCTACTGCCCTCTGCATGACAATCATTCGGACATTTTGGTCCATTTACCACAGGACCACAAGACTACACCAATACAGACGAAGTTGTACTTTTTAAGTCAAAAAAGCCATACACAATCTCGATATGGGTTGTCTTTTTATAAGTCAAATGTGACCGACCAGGTGTGCTGTAGTATAATTGTACTGCTAGGAACAGGTTTGACTTAATTCAGGTTATCAAATTACCTACTCTCATAAGTGAAGATGACTTTGTTATCTCATGAGATATAACCAGATTTTACCACAGTCTTGCAATGCAAACTCTAACTGACTGTATAAAAGTCTCTAGTAAGTTATAATGGCATTTTGCAAGAGTGAAAAGTCCTACATTAGACCACTCTAATATATTTCCATGGAATTGGAGTCCTAATCTGTTATTGGATGGCCACTGTTGGAGCTAAACTTTAAAGAACATTAGTCCTAACTATACAAGATATTTAAACTGCGTCTTGGAATTAGACTGATGGCATTGTAGGCATTAAATTACATCAAATCCCAGTTTTGTGTTGACCAGTGCTGGGATGACTTCTGAAAAATCATACTTAAGTAAAAGTACTATCACTTGCCTAAAAATGTAGTGCGAGTAGAGTAAAAGTATCTGTTGCAAATATTACTTAAAGCACAGTATGAGTAAATAGTAGACCTTTCAAAAGTACCCAAGAGTAGTGAGTAGTGAGTATTATGTTGTAAAAAGCTGGTGCATTTACATGTAATTTGTGGATGTGTGTAAACGTAACATTCTGTAGTGCATTTATTTTTTGACACAATGTCATATGACATTAATATTAGGTTAGATTTAGGTTGTGATGTCAGATGACCAGAAGTCATTCATTTTTTGATGTTCAATAACAATGTCAAATGACGTTGATATTTGGTTGATTTTAGGTTGTGTTAAAAAGTGACCAAAATCCAACGTCTTAAACAAAAGTCAACATCTTAAACCAACGTCATATTGTTGTCAGATACATAAATTTATTTCAGATTGAACGTTGGACATCGACGTCGGTCTGACATTGGGTTCTGATGCAAACTCGATTTTTTCAAACAAAATACAACATCCCCACGGCGTCAATCTGGCGCCATGTTGACGTCTTGTGCCTGCTGGGTGTTTAAGGCCATTTCATCAATGTACTCAAGGGAAAGTAAAATTACATATCTTTAAAACTACAAGGTGAACAAAAATTTCTGAGAAAAACTCATTTAAGTATTTATAATTTTTTACTTTAAACCACTGGTGTTGACACAAGAAAACTTACCTAAACAATAATCTATGAATTCACACTCCATTTTTCCTAGCTCCATTGCCGCTGCGCTACCGCCAACCTGTTTGAACTTTTATAACAGCTCCAAGCCAGTCACATGATTCGCTGCTAGCATTCTGATTGGAGGATCTCAAAAAAATTGCAGAAGACGAATGTGATGCTGATGAGTTCAGACTGCACAATTTTCAAAGTAGTCACATCACGGGTGTTTTTAAACTGCATGACTAAGGCAGCATTCTATCGCTGCTGTGTCTACACTGCAAGATGCATCGGCAACAGGGGGTTTTACACAGCATGACTTTACAATAGGAGAATCGCAGACAACGTTGTCTCAGTCCGCAAACTACGGTCAAACACACGCAAGAAGACATGGAATTAATGCGAGGTCACGTAGTATATATATTGTTTTAACTATATAATGAAAAACAAACAATTAGTGGGGTAAAGAAATTTACTTATTTTGCTCACCTAGGTTTACAGGGAATTCTCTAAACTTTTTTTCTTTTCGACCCAGTTGTGGTATTGCTCAGATGACACTTTAAAAAGACATGAGTGCTCCTGCCAAATTTCCACTTGTTTTTCTTCAATTTCTTGGGTCCAAATAGACTGAAAAGAAGCTCTTTGAACTTTTTCCTCAACCTCAGGCTGGCATGCAGATACCCATAGAGGTGGGTGCTACTCTAATCGCCAATGTTTTTTTCAATCAGAAAACATTTCACACGTCATGATTTGAATCTCCGACAGCTCCAGATATTTAGCATGCCAAATAACTGACCAGTGTCAGCGACTCGTCAGCGATTCTCTCAGATCGCGTCTTTGATAGTTCACATTGTGTGATTGTTACTCATGTGAACAAGCACCAATGTGCCTGTGATTTTAGACTTTTGTCTGCGATCTCGCAAAACCTGTCGGCGAGTCAAAATCGGGGATACATAGATACAGTTTTGTTGCTCATTGATGCCTGATTTATAGTTCTGCATCATTCCGCGAATGATAACCTTATTTCATGACGCATATCTTGCCAAGCATTGTGAGCATTTATACTTCTGCATTATGTCAAGTATACCCAGAAATAACTCTCCAGAAATGCTAGGCAGAAGGGTTTCTCAATTCAATACTTGTTAAATACTCTAGCCACTGGCCTTACTCCACTCCTAAGGGTTTTGGTCTAGCCCACACACCAATATGAACCTTAAGACCTTGGACTTTGTGTTGTCGCAACAAGATGCATTGAAGCGGACTCAATGCAGAAGTATAAATTTGCCTTTAATTGCCACATACTTCATTGTTATAACCCAGTAAACCTTGAATGCCAGTGGTCAATGGTTTATGAAGCCTGATCACTGAGGAGTGTCATATTGACCTATATTATGTGAACTGCATGTGCAGCTAATTGAAGATGCAAGTTGACCAATGCATTCTTGCTTACTGAGCACGCCAGGAGGGAACAAAAACACACCAGCATCCAAAACGTGCTGGACCCCGCTATGCTGAACTTTTCAGCAATGTAAGCATTTTGTTTCTTACAACAAATGTAGTCAGTGTGCCACGTTGGACCTTCAAGGGGCCACGTTTGGATTTTCTGTTGCTCCCACTGTAACCCCATTATAATAGTTACTAGCGGAATGCCACCAGTTCCCAGAGACACTAATCAACACAAGACAAACTTGGATGATGGCTCCTGCCGGCAAGGACCCCTTCATGGAGGTGTAGACGCTGCTTCAAGCTCAGTTTGATATGGGAATAGAGTCTTCAAACAGGATGTCCTGGACTTTATTGGGGCATGCTAAGCATTACAGCATCACACTTCCTCACTGGGAGTTTGAAAAAGGGATTAGTAGCATATGGCTCATTGAACAAGAGCTCTGCTTTTCATTAGCTAACCCCACCACCCAGCATCATCCAACCAAGCAACTCAACTGATTTCTGTCTGTGAAAAAAAAAAGCATTCCACATATGTGTGTACTATGTGTGTGTGTGCACAAGAGGGTCTGTTTTGGTGAGGTGGGGGTCGAGTCATAGGAGGGAAATCTGGTTTTGGTTTAAATATTCATTCTTTTACCAAAAGCAAATGTGTGATTTTGACACCCAACGATCCCACAGTAAATATACGGGAATATTAAGTATAATAAAATGGCATCTTATTTTTTTTTCTTCACGGCACTTCACACACTAATATCATTGTAACACAAAATGTCTTGTGGAAAACAAGTATTTTTTTCTCTCACAGAGGACAAAGCATGTGAAAATGGTTTCAACAAATATGGCACCGAAGAGTCTTTTGATGTCTATGGTTGAGGAAAGCTGACACTGTTTGTATAATAGACACACTCAAAGATGTACCCGAAAGCAATACCCAAAAGAATATACAAAAGCACACATTTGTGTAGGGCTAGCAGGATAAGCTACAGGCTAACAAGTTGTTGTGGTTGTGGCAAAGAAAGAAAAATAGAGCATTGTGCTGAAAGTAAGAGGCAGTCTAGTACCATACAAAGACTGCGTCCCAGACTCTATTTTTGGGGTGAACCAACAACACTTAACCCTTCACCTCTGCTGATGTCGACAACGGTTCCCTGCCTCCTCTCAGTCTTAGTGTCACGCAAAGCGGAAAAGAGCAATAAGTAAAGCCTCCTCCAACATGTCCGGCTCTACATCTCTCTCTCTCACCAGTGTTAAACTCTACCAAGACTGCACTGTCACATCTAATTACTCAAACATCCAGACACCTCTCCACGAGGCATATGGGGGAACTACCCAGTGTTTGGTGACAAATAATTAATGAGAGCTGGGCTTGGAAAACATTAGCATTCCTGTGGCTAACACTGAGTTCAATACCATTTCCAAAGTCATTGTAAAAGTTGATTAGTTTAACCCTTTGATTGCTGTTTCTTGCCCTGCCTACGATGAAAAACGGCTTCAAATTACATTTAGATTCTCTTCATCTTCAAAACTAAAAGCATCTCTCAAGCAAAGTCAAGTCAAAATGGCTGGATTGAAAGTTAGCACACACAAATACGTACTCTAAGGTTACCACCCAGCATGTCAAAGGTATCAGAGGATTTTTTTAAACCCCCCCCCTTGCCTCGAAACCAGAGAGCAAGGCCACTGGCCTCTAGCTTTACAGTCTACAGCTCCATAACACCTGTTCTTAGTCTGACTGACAAACAATTGTGTCATTATTCACTGCCCAAAAAGACAGCTTGACTGCATCCCCACCACAGCCAGCTCCCATGCCCTCAGCACCACTTAGGCCATAGCGAGGTGACACTAGTCAGGTTTACCAGCTTGGTCGGTTTATATAGTCGGCTCTAACAAAATTCTGCAAAAATATTTTTAATACTAGTAATATACTTAGAACCAGTTACTTAAATGAAAATATTGATTATATTTATATGCCCACAAATAATGTGATTGATGTCAATAATCTGAGTAAGAGCTTATAATGGCAATATAACGTTTAAATGTCAGGATCAAAGCCCATTATTCAGATTATTTCCGAAAATTTGTGATTTTTTTTACCACCGTTCTTTACAACACATGATGGATAATTAAAGACGGAAAGAGTAGGTGCGTTGCTGACTGTTTTAATAAATTTACATCTAAACACATTTCTATGATTGTATTGCCTGCTTTTTTTGGCGCCATAGAAATGTGATGTCAATGGCACTTTAGCTGAGTTAGTGGATGAATGAGCAGAGAATGGTGGCAGCGAGTTGTGCTTAACGAACTTTATCGATTCGCTGTGGAAGGAAGGTTTCAGAATGTCACATATATCATTCATAGAGCTGTGTGAACTTGTTGGCCACCGAATGAGTCCAGAAAAGTTTTCCCATTGGTGCACCTGACCACTGTCACTACAGTCTACAAAGGTAGTGAAATGTGTGTGTTTATTCTGTAAATCTGTGATTCCTGTAGTATTTCCATTAAAGTTCCAAATGGATAATAAGGTGTTTACATGCCTGAATGCTTTGATTAAAATTGATGATTAAACTAATATTATTTAGAGCAATACTCGCCGGCCACTTTATTAGGTACACCTGTCTAACTGCTTGTTACTGCAAATTTCTAACCAGCCAATCACATGGCAATTAACTACATTTTAGCATATGTTCATGTTTAAGACTGCACTTCAAACCGAACATTAGAATGGGGGAAGAAAGATGATTTAAGGTGATTTTTTTAATGTGGTATAATTGTTGATGCCAGACGAGCTGGTTTGAGTATTTAAGAAACTGCTGATTTACTGGGATTTTCATGCAAACATCTATAGGGTTTACAGAGAATGGTACAAAAATGAATACATCCAGTGAGCGGCAGTTCTAGAAACGCAAATACCTTGTTGATGCCAGAGGTCAAATGAGAATGGCAGACTGGTTCGAGCTGGCAACAGTAACTTAAATATGACGAACACAACATGACGAACCTTGAGGCAGATGGGCTACAGCAGCAGAAGACCGCACTGGGTGACACTCCTGTAAGCTAAGAACAGGAAACTGAGGCTACAGTCGCACAGGCTCACAGAAATTGGACAATAAAAGATTGGAAAAACATTGCCTGGTCTGATGAGTCTTGATTTCTGCTGCAACATTCGGATGGTAGGGGCAGAATCTGGCGTCAACAACATGAAAGCATGGATCCATCCTGCCTTCTATCAATGGTACAGGCTGTTGGCGTAATGGTTTGGAGGATATTTTCTTGGCACACTTTGGGCCCATTAGTACCAGTTGAGTATAGTGTCAAAAGTGCCAAAGCCTACCTGAGTATTGTTGCTGACCATCCCTTTATGACCACAGTCTACCCATCTTCGATGGCTACTTTCATCAGGATAACGCGCCGTGTAATAAAGTGAATCATCGCAGACTGGTTTCATGACAATATGTTCACTGTTCTCGAATGGCCTCCACAGTCACCAAATCTTAATCCAATAGAGCACCTTTGGGATGTGATGGAACGACAGATTTACATCATGGATGTGCAGCCGACAAATCTGCAGAAACTGTGTGATGCTATCATGTCAATATGGACCAAAATCTCTGAGGAATATTTCCAGTACCTTTTTGAATCTATGCCACGAAAGATTAAGGCAGTTCTGAAGACCAAAGAGGGTCCAACCTGGTACTAGTATGGTGTACCTAATAAAGTGGCTGGTGGGTGTAATTATTGTGTTATGAGGCAAAGTTGCAATATTACCAAAAACCCCATAATAATCACATTAATCTTAGCATATTATTTACTGAAAGTGTCGCTAAGATAAATGTTTTTGCGTTTACTTCTGATACTGTTGCAGTCTATAAAAATAAATGAAGCACTGTTTTTGTAGACAGTTTTCCCTAAATAAATTAAACTGCACAAATTTACGGGACAATGCCCTGGAATGACTAAGGGTTAAGTGTTGTGTCCATTGTCATTGGGCAGGAGAGGTAAAGGGTAACAAATTGGTTAGGCCTGCCTGAATTCAGGTCTCCTATCTTAATGTTAAAAGTTTCTTTACTATACCTTCACATCATACAGTATTTTATTTTTCGCAATTAGGCCTCTATACACTGTTTTGCTAATAAATTAGCAGGTTATTTCAGCTGCATTAGCCATTCTTATGGTTTTGGTAAGTGGCTATGTCTCCTACAAGAGTTCTAGGTCAAGTCTTTGTTAAAAAGTGAATTCAATGTTAATCCTAATCCCCCTCTTCAAAGCCAGCATTCAGCCCATTGCGGAGACAAAACCTCTGCTCTGCTGCTGCCCCTCGCTACGTGCCCGCATAGAGTGTATTTAGCATTGCAACAAGTGATTAATGGTTCACAGCATCTAGGGAATTTGATATAAAATGTATAAATGTATGCAGAACACTAAAGTTAAAACTACTCTTCGTAAAGTTTCAGGGGTTTGATAGCAGGTGATATAAAAATAAATATTATGCTAGAGGGTTTATGCATTAATGCTCTTTTCTGCCATAAGATTGAAAAAGGTAACTGTGATTTTCCCTACAATATGCCTTTATTTTCAAGAGTGTGACTGAGTTTTCTGTTGTAATTTGGTCTTTAAAAAGTTAAAACTGTGATACAAAAATCCTGTGCAAAATGCTCCGTCAGACACATTGCATTTACTCATGTTTAATGTTTTTACTTCTGGACGTCTGACCTTGATGTGCTGATCAGACGATGCCCAGTGAAGCACGGTTAGACAAAAATAGTTAAATCAATGTAATATCAAGAAAAAACTACATAGCCGTCATGCACTTTTGGCTTACTATTTTGAAAACACTATTGGTTGGGTTCCCTCATTTTAGAAATAGGGCTAAGCTAAGAAGCATTTCAGACGCAGAAAATCTAGTTCATGCTTTTATGACATCTAGACTGGATTACTGTAATGCTCTGTTTGCTGGTTAATCAGCATCCTCTATCAATAAATTCCACAGAGTGCAAAATGCAGAAAACATATGACCATATCACCTTAACTTGATCTTCCTTACACTGGCTGCCTGTTAAGTTTCGCATTGATTATAAAATATTGATTATTATAAAGCTTTAAATACTTTATCTCCTGTTTATCTCACCCACCTTCTGTCTCGCTACAATCCAACCTTTAAGATCTTTAATCTTTAAGATCTCAAAACTAAGGGCTTCTGGTAGTACACAAAACAGCAAAGTCCACTAAAGGAGGTCGAGCCTTCTCATATATGGCTCCTAAACTCTGAAATAGCCTTCCTGATCATGTCCAAGGCTCAGACATAATCTCTCAGTTCAAAATTAGATTAAAGACCTATCTTTTTAGTAAAGCCTACACACAACGCTGTAGAATGCGTGAGTGTGCTCCATGCTGGTGAGTGGGCTTGACAAACCAGCCACTCTTCCTGTATTAATAAACCAGTTTCTTTCTATGTTTGTTTATATAACTCTTATTTTCATTTATAGCACTTCATTGTTGCATTGACATTAATATATCTTGTTCAAATACATTATGAACAGCAGCGACGGCGACGTTAATTATTTTCTTTGTTCTCTATTTCCTATGTTTATAACTAAGTTGATATTAAATAACTTTACCTGTTAAAAGCTAGTAGTTACTAGGTAATTAGTTAAAAATATTGGTTACTAATATCCTTAGGTTTTCTGATTTTGATTGTAATGCAGTAATGTGCACCTATTGTGAAGTTGCTTTGAAACAATAGTTAATGATGAAAAGCACTACACAAATAAACTTGACTTAAAAGTTTAGAAAAAGGGTTTAAGTCAGTAGTTTACTGGGTGATCTGTATGACAAGCCCCACCTTCTCAGGAGCATGTACAAGAAGATCTGAAATGTACAACAAAATGTTCCGTAAATAATGAAATACTTTAACAAATTTAGCCAGCGCCCTCTAGTGGATTTGTCATCTGAAATGTGCAGCAAAACATTAAAGAAGCTAAACAAATCACATAATTAAATTAGTGGTAACGAAACATTTATGAAAGGCTGCAGTGGCTACACGTTTTAAACTCCTAACAAATTTTGTTTCAGACTGATTTTGTTTGAAATGACACCAAATACAGTTCGTTCTCCGATTTTGCTTGACGTAGAAGTATACAAAGTAACTACTAGTTATTGTAATTGATTACTTTTCTGCTGAAAAAGTAAAGCAAAAGATTACTTAAAATTTTTCTGAAATGTACAGTTGCTTAAAATATCGCCTAAAATACTGTGCATAAATTCAACACTTCAGTTCAGATAAATAGAGTACTTGTAAATATGTACTTTGCTATACAAATATATTTACAGAATCACA
Organism: Danio rerio; assembly: GCF_052040795.2. Lineage (NCBI taxonomy): Eukaryota > Metazoa > Chordata > Actinopteri > Cypriniformes > Danionidae > Danio > Danio rerio. The sequence continues at coordinate 70,388,573 of NC_141027.1, forward strand.
AATTTTTCAACTTAAGAAGTTAAGATTCATCAGATGATTACACATGCTTAAGAAAAAATTAATTGAGTGGGAAATTAATGTAAATATATTGTATGTTTAAAATATGGAGTCGTTATTACTTTGAAACACTTTGTTTAGATACATGTTTAACATTTATTAATAGTTTTTTTTTTTTAATAAAGCTAAAAGACCCTGTCAAATTGAAATTAAAAAAGTTGTTCAAGAGGTATCCATAATCCTGGACCAGGTCGTATCTTGAGAAGATGCTGTAGTGGTCATGGAAGAGTGGAGAGCATGGAACTGATTCCTGAAAGACCCCAGTGTGGGCCAGCCTGAACACTCGCTGTTGACCTACTCACACCTGTAGCTTCGCCACAATGGACATCCAGCGACCTCCAGCCACCGGTGCCTAGACTGCAGCTCTGGCCAAGAAGTTTGGCCAAAGGAGAAATGGTTTCTCTCTAGGTTTTTTTTTTTCCCTTCACTTTTGTCAATTTGGTTGAAATTTGTTCCTTGCCACAGTCTATAAAGGCTTGCTTGGTTGGTTTGGAACTTGTGGAGCTGCGCATCGATGGATTTGCTCTTCAGTGTTTGAACTCACAGCAGTGAAAATTTAATCACACTGACCTAAACTAAACTGAACTCAACTCTGAAAACAGGACTGACAGTTTCAACTAAGAAGTTCTTTCACTAAAACTTCTATTTTAAGCTGCTTTGACACAATCTACATGGTAAAAGCACCAATTTAAATACAATTTAAATGACATAATTAATAGTTTATTACTGTTTTTAAAGTAACTTTCACAATACACTGATTTCAACCATATACCCTGCTTGTTTAGCTTTAATTAGTGTTTGATTCGCCAACCTGTCTCACAGCCCATTTGTGAAATACATTTAGGGCTTATGGATCAAAGGCTGCTGCAACTATTTACCAGTGTCACAGGCTGGAGTTTGAGCACTGTGACCGGAAGAGGCCAAGGCATGGGCCAGTGCAAGGTCACAAGTCATTGCTCCACTGCACTCAGACCTGCCAAACTCCTGCAGCCAACAGGCCTAATGAGACTATATGATCAATTAACAAACTAGCATTTAATGAACTCACACGGCTCACGGTGAGCTGAAACACACACCATTCAACAAGGTCCACAATTAAAGAGCTTCCTTTTATTTGTAATTCAGCGTATTATGAGAAAGAGGCGGGGTGGGAGTACACACCCCCCACATCTGCTGAACGTAAAGCAGTGTATCCAGTTTCATGGTCATTACTGAGAGCCACATTCAGTCTGGTTCGCACTGCGGTGTTTCATGATGTCACAATGGACGGAGGACGAGCGAACAGTCTCAATTCTTGTTGAGGTTTAGGGGTTGTGTAAAACTGCGATTTGTCACTCATGTGCGGACGGATCCTGGAAACAGATGTGCAAAATTCAACCACCAGTCAATCACTCTTACCACCTCAATCGCCAGCAAATACATTCATCTGAATTTGACCCTTGACAACATGTTACAGTGGCCCGGATTCCCTCTCACTCCTCTGACTGAACCCAAGTTCTTCGTCTTAAATGCATTGCAAACATATGAGGGTTTTTTTTTGTACATTTTTTTGCAAGCATAACAAAAGGTTATACAAATATGGTGCTCTTTAAATAAACATTAATATCGTTCTACTTGTATTAATAATAAACTCCAGGCCATTTGCTTGTTAAAAAGGAACATGTTTTTTTATAAATACAAATGTAAAGACTTAGACTTACTGGCCACTTTATTAGGTACCAGGTACCAGGTTGGACCCCCTTTTGCCTTCAAAACTGTGTTAATCCTTTGTGGCACAGATTTAACAAGGTACTGGAAATAGATCTTCAGAGATTTGGGTCCATACTGACATGATAGCATCACACAGTTGCTGCAGATTTGTCGGCTGCACATCCATGATGCGAATCTCCCATTCCCTCATTTTCCAAAGTTGCTCTATTGGATTGAGTTTTGGTGACAGTGGAGGCCATTTGAGTACAGTGAACTCATTGTCATGTTCAGAAGATGGGTACACTGTGGTCATAAAGGGATGGACATGGTAAGCAACAATACCCAGGTAGGCTGTGGCATTGGCACAATGCTCAACTGGTACTAATGGGCCCAAAGTGTCTCAAGAAAATATCCCCCACACCATTTAACCACCATCAGCCTGAACCATTGATAAAAGGCAGGATGGATCCATGCTTTCATGGTGTTGATGCCAAATTCTGGCCCTACCGAGAAATCATAACTGAAATCAAGACTCATCAGACTAGACAATGTTTTTCCAATCTTCTATTGTCCGTTAGCCTTCTAATTCTTGCTGCCTTATTTATTTATTTTTTTTATTAAATCAAATGAACTTTTCTAGTCATTTCAATTTACATTAATCAAACTGACTAAAAATATTACAAAGTTAAACTTAGTATTTCTTATAAGGTTTAGTTGAAACCTGATTAACTCATTAAAATAAGTTCAAGAAACATAAAAAAAATGTTGTCTTTGTCTTTTCGTCATTAATTTTTTTTAAGGTGTGCTTTTCCGAACAATTTCATTTTTACTTTTACTATATCCATGAAATCATTTCCATTAAAAAAAATGCATTTAAGGTATGTGAAATAAAAATTTTTAGTGCACATTGTTATTCTTTAGGTGAACAATTATTCCTTTCAAATTAATTCAATGAAAAATGTTTTTGTTCTTTAATCAAATTCTGACCATTTGTTTTTGCATTTGGAGTGGAGTTCTTTGTCTATTGATGTCAGTTTGATGGCTTCAGCCACAATATTCTCTCATTATTTCCTTTTTTTCTGTTAGTTTGCTATGAGGGAATGATGAGTAAAAATGAAAACCCCGCCCCTCAGTATTCTATTTATGTTGGAAGTACGTGAACATACTGAAAGTAAACTCTCAGCAACCTGTTTTACATAGACTTTAATGCATTTTAAATAAATTTGTAATTACACATTTATAAAGTTTTATTTTAGTATATTGAAAGTATTCACTTTCCACATAACATGGAAAAACATTCATTCATTATTTTAACACAGAGGATGCCCTTCCAGCAGCAACCCAGTACTGGGAAAAACTTATACATTCATTTACACACGGCCAATTTAGTTTATTCAATTCACCTATTTTGATGTATTTGGACTGTAGGGGGAAAGAGAAGCACCTATTAAAGCAATTAATAAAAGGTATTAAGTAATTTACATGTACTTTACATCTGTCAACAGATTAAAATAAGTATTTAAAAACATTTTAAAGCTTGGCAAAAGATAAGTTGTCATGATACAAAAACATGATTTAAACTGTAATTTAAAAGTTTAAAGTCAAATTAAGTGTACTGAAACCATATGACTGTGATTATTGTTATATATAATTTAATACTATATTATCTGTAGTTTATTTTACAGTTTGTTTATATATATATTACAAATTGTAAAATGAAGTGCACTTATTTTTCACAATGGTTGGTGAAGCATTTTATTACACAAATATAAATCGATTCAAACATTTTATTCTAATGCACTGAAATGGTAATTATACTTAAATATGGTATTTTTAATGTTTCTTTGCTTAATAATACTACTATTAAACTCTCCCATTAAATCAAACAATGTAATGCAAACAGCATGAAGGCAAAAATATAAACCAGGAAATTACATCGCAAAGAGACACTAGTATAAATCAAATCCAGCTTGAGCTCACGAGTAAATGTAACTATTTTCCATTCAGTGGCTAATTTGTAGGAAGTTTAATCGTACAAAGATGTACGATTTTAAAAAAGGGGGTGTGGCACCCAACCCCACCCCTAAACTCAACCGTCATTGGGGGATAAGCAAATTGTATTAAATTGTACGGATTACATCATACGAATTCATACAAATTAGCTACTAAATTAAAAAGTTACGAATTGCTGTGAAATTGTGTTGTCAAATCTTGTTTTAAAGTAATTTGTAATATGTGTTCAGTCATTTTCAGTATGTAAGGAAAATAATTTTTCTTTTGATGTATGGTCAGACTACTTAACCTTTCAAGAAACATTTAATTTCATAAGAATTTTTAAAACCCAAATGAAACCAACATGTTTCTAAGAACTTGATACATGTGTTTCAGGAATAAAAAGTGCAATCTTTTCTTTATCATGAATTTGAAAATAGTAAATAAAGAGGAACATTTTAGTAAAAACTGGTCTTCCAGACCACATTGTATTACTGAAACAGGTATTAACATCTGTTTTAGGGGATCCTATTACAATTGGTCAAGCTGCTATTTAACAAACATCTTCATTGCGTCTCTTGTGACCACTTGTGATTGGACTCTGTTGAGGGACGGCACTCTGATTCCATAACAACATCTTACCGCGTCAGTGCTAATGTCAGGCATGCCGAAAATGTTCTGTGAAGTGTAGAGCATGTTTAGCCACAGCTCTAACAAGAAGCATAAACATTACGGGGGGCTTGTTGTCTTTCAGACCACTGAAAGACATCAGCAAACAAAACCATGGTGTTAAGTGCTTTCAACACAGGATTCTGTCAGCGCTCCAATTTCACACAGGGAGCATACTCACGCTTTTTTTCTGATTAAGCTGGAAAACCACAAGAAATTAGATCAAGTAATAAGAAATCCATTTAACTAGGCTTAGTGGCTTGTTACGCCATGGAAGGTCTAATGGGAATGGCAAGCACTATGAAAACATTGGTTGATCCTGGGGGTGACAGGCGTGTGGTGTCTGCACGTGGCCGTCTTTGGGTCATCGTGGGCTCCGTCATCACCCTTGCGAGACTGCTTATACTTATGCTAACACAGGCAGAACCCTGGGGAGCTTTTTGATTTTATGTAGCCTCCAATTTAGTGGATTCAAAAGTACACTAAATATTAATCATTGGAAATAAATATATTAAAAAAATCTATCCTGATTTATTCAAATTTCATAAATCATAAAGTTTCCGAAAGGGGTGGGGGGGGGGGGTGAGAGGAGGTTAACCTTTTATTGGACAGGACAGTTACAGAGTATAAACAAAAAACATGGGAGAGGCAAAGAATCGACAATGGACCTTGAGTTAGGACTCTCAACAAAAAACTATTAGTTTGCTTTACCTAAAAAAAGTGAGGTACCCCCATTCACATTTCATACCCTCCAATTTAGTGGATTTTGAGGTACACCAAATAGTAGTCATTGGATATAAATAAATAAAAAAAATCTGTTCTGATTTACTTAATTTCACATCACTAGTTTCCAAATGTTACCATAGAATAACCATTTTTGGTGGTCTTTAAGGTTATTCTTAGTCTTAGGGGGGGTTAACTTTTGATTGGACAGCACAGTGAAGAGTCTAGAATGGAAGCAGAAAGGGAGGCTAAGAATTGGCAAAGGACCTTGAGTTGCATACAGGGACACTGGAGTGTTTCAAAGTCACGTCTATCAGCTGGTTTGTCTATAAACTGACATACGAGTGATCCACTAATCGCAGCTGTAAAATGCTCCAGTGTCCCTGTATCTGAGGCTACACACAGTAAACAGCGATGAGTTCAGTGAACTCACGGCCAATCACAGTCATTTCTGTTGAGCACGTGAACACAACAGCAAATCAGCTCTGTTTAAGAACAGTAGTGCTCAGTAGTGCTCAAATGTTAGTGGGAATTGGACGTTTTAAAAACTTCAGTATCGATTGGTACCGAATTCCAGTATCGTGACAACTCTAGCACCACACTGTAAAAAGCTATTAGTTTGCTATAGTGCAATAGTGACCCTTTGTACAATAGAAGAAGTTTTATTGGATGTTGGTTCTTAATAAAGCCAATAAATTACATTTAAGAGAATTTAAAAAAAAAAACAATGTTGGGGTTTAAAACAACATTGCAGACCTAAGCATTTGTTTTGGTTCACTTTTTAAAAATAAACAGAACAGAACTACAAATGTGACTCTGCACCACCAGTCATGAGTGCTCATTTTTGAAAACTCAGTTTTATACATCATATAAAATGTGAAGAAATTTCCATTAATGGATGTCTTGATAAAGGGATATTTCCCCCAAAATTTCATTTGTTTTCACTATTTACTCAAGTGGTTCACATTTATGAGTTTCTTTATTTTGTTGAACATAGAAGAAGATATTTTGAAGAAAGCTGAAAGCTTGTATCTATTGACTTCAATAGTTGGAAAAACAAATAATATGCAAGTCAATGCTTATAGGATTCTTCTTTAGTGCTTAAACTCATAAAGGATTGAAATTCAAAAAGCCTTGTAGGTTAATATTTGAAGACAGAATTTTCATTGTGGGGTGAACTATCCCTTTAAAATAAAATAATATTTAGGCTAAAAACCAACAATTTCAGTTGAATCTGAGGGTTCAAAAAAAAAAAAAAAAAAAAAAAAAAATATATATATATATATATATATATATATATATATATATATATATATATATATATATATATATATATATATATATATATATATATATATATATATATATATATATATATATACTGAGGAAATTGTGTTAAAAGTTCATCAAATTAAATCCGTACCAATGCAAAGAAAATGACAAAATAACTTCATAGAGCATGATATTTTCTTGATATACTAAAGATTTTGGCATTTAAAAAATCCATAATTTTGACTGATGCTATTGCCAAAAATATACCTGCCAACTGCTTTTGTGGTCCAGGGTCACAAATATAACCTTTTGATCTGGAAACACATTGGATTGAGATTTTTATAAATTAGTGGATGTTAAGACCTATTTTGTGTACAACATATAAAATTATCTTTACTCGTGTAATACACTTTTGTTTGCAACCAAATGAGGATCAGGAAAATATTGCATGCTTTTTTTATGTTTGGGGTTTCACTGAACATACATCATGATACTACTGTTGTTGTGTGTATGTGTGTATTAATTTTGGTGGTTTACAAGAACACACTGTACATCTGTGATTTCTATAATGACATGATGTAAAAATATTTGGTTGTCTTAAATATTAAGCTGAATCAAATTAACCTTATGAATCTATTGAACTTATATTATGTTAAACTGACTTAAAACAGCCCATGTAACTTATACAATAACATTATAACATGAGTAACTTAGTTTAATAAGTTGGGACTAAGTGATCACAATGTTGAGGTGGTTTATGATGGGATGCCTTGTGTCCTTGTAATTCAAAACTGTTAAAAAACATATTAACAAGACCTTTTCATACCTTGTAAAACCCAACAGTCAACTTTATCAAATGAAATGAGTGTAGTTGACTCTAAATTTACTGAAAGTTAAATCTACTCATTTAAAAAGAGTTTTAAACTCAGTGTTAAAGGTAATGAGTTACTTAAATATCTCTTTACTTCAAGTTAAATGTCGTAAGTTCACAGTACTCATATATATTTATTTTTTTTAACTCAAATGGTTTGTAGCAATTGGTTTCCTCAAACAGTTTGAGTTGCCTTAACTTATTGGGTTTTACAGTACTCAGTTATTTTGAGTTCTCTTCATTTATCGGGTTTTACTGTGCTCAAATTGTTCCATTTACTCAAATGAATTAAGTTCACAGTACTCATTAGGATTAGTTTTTGAACTTAAATGGTGTGTTGCAATCAGTTTTCTCAAACGGTTTGAGTTACCCTAATTTTTTGTGTTTAAATTTAAAGTGGATAAATTTAATTAAAATGTATTAGTTTAATTTATTTACCATAAAAATGACAAAATAACTTTATAGAGCATGATATTTTCTTGATATTCTAAAGAATTTTGGATAAAAAAATCTATAATTTGACTGATGCTATTGCCAAAAATATACCAGCCATTTGTGGTCCAGGGTCACAAATATAAACACAACGTTATGATCTAGAAACAGATTGTATTCATTCAGATTTTTATAAATTATTAGTTTACACATATTTTAAAGACAACATGTAAAATTATCTTCACTTGTGTCATACATTTGTGTTTGCAACCACAATACTCCCAGTCCTCATTAGGATTCCATTTTGAACTTAAATGGTGTGTTGCGATTGGTTTTATCAAGTAATTTGAGTTATCCTAACTTTTTGGGCTTAAATTAAAATTTAAAGTGGATCATTTTAATTAAAAATGTATCAGTTTTTATTTGTACTATTTAATGTTCAGATGTTTGAAGCAGTTAACTAATATGTATGTATGAGTTGAGCTGACTGGAAGCAAGTCTGGTAGGGTAACCGAGTGAAACATTGATATATAAGTCAACACACTCAATTCAGATAAGTTAACCTAACTTAAAATATAAAGCTGTGATAACTAATGGGTGCAAGTGATTACAATAAGCAGTTTAGGGACTATAAAATACACACACTGTAAAAAGCAATTACTTCAAATAGTGAGTAAACCCGTTGCTTTTAAAGCAACAAGTAGATTTTACTTAAAAATGTCAAGTATTTCTGTTGTAACTTAGAACTGTTAAGTTCATGTAACCTAATTTTAGAATAATGCACATGGTAAAAAGCGATTACTAAAAAAACTAGTAAACCCTTAAGTTTACTTGAGTTTACTTAAAAAATTTAAGTATTTCTGTTTTAACTTAAAGCTGCTAGGTTCACAACTTAATTTTTATAATAATACATGTAGTTCATTTACTTAATAGTTTGAAGGCAATGAGTTTACTTCAACTAATGGCTTTTTACAGTGTACGCCAATGGAGAGTTCTCATGAACCACCAAAACAAGTGTGTGTGTGTGCAAGTATATTTGAGAAGGTATAGAAAAGAACAATAGTTGTGTGAAAGTGTAAAAGCTCAGAGAGGGTCCATATAAATGTTGCCATGAAGTTTTGAAAAGGAGAAATGGGAACAATGCAGTTTGCAGCAAACACTCCTCTGCCATCCATCTTTTACACAATCAACATGGCCCTTTCACATGCACTGGCCCCTGCTGGGGACCCCGTCCCCTCTGTCAATGGCCTTATATTTAAGGGAAATTAGGTGACATTGAGTTTCAAATGAGTCATCGACAGCTGCTTCGTCACTGTCGCTGTAAGCGGTGGCGTGACATTGTTGTCCTGCTCCACTGGAGAGCAAAAAGGGACGGTACTGTACCAGAGGGCGAATCGCAAGATTCGGACAATAGCAGTCGGTTATTTCGCAGGGGCCGAGATGTACGAGTTGGAAAATGTGTTGATTGTTTTCGTCGCTCAACGCACTCTCCCCCTCGCACCGTGAGCACTCAGTGTGACAACCATTGATGCCTTATACAGTTACAGGCCACCACAATCATTTTACTGTTGGAAGGTGCAGAGAAATCCACTGTCCTCCCAAAAGGTATTTGAGACCTGCAGCTAAGAATCAAAGGGCTGCAGAGGTATAAGGAAGACCTATCTGGTTTCAAGACGAAGTGTGGGAGAGGAATAGAGAAAGAGTGTGAGAGAGAAATTAAAACGGAGTGCGAGAGAGAGAGAGAGAGAGAGAGAAAGAGAGAGAAGGAGAGAGAGAGACAGAGAGAGAGAGAGAGAGAGAGAGAGAGAGAGAAGTGCTGCTGGCAAATCACTTTGAGCCGTCATGGAGATTTATGAAAAGTGTGTGTCATGAGGTAGATGATCTGTCTCTCGGGAACTGGAATCAGTATTAAGGCTGTTGCATTAAAATCAGTTCAAAGCAAATAAAAGTGTCCTTTGGCATGTTCAACCCTGACAGATCAATTGGGCGTGTCTACACCGCAGAAATCAATCCAACACTTTTGACATCTCGCAGGCTATGAGATGGAAAAGGTGCAATGAGGCGATGCGGCCAGCATTTACGAATGCTCTTAAAAATCATCCCGTAAATCTCTCCACGCATTGTTCTGTCCTGCGTTGGATGTGATTTGGGGCTCTGTTAAGGGCAAAATAACAAGACATCCTCACATCAGTTAGCAGGACGCTACGAACATGCTCTAAACATGCTGAGGTATTAAAAGGGGTTAACGTTTTTTTTTCTTTTCTTTTTTTTTTCAAACCAACCTGAGGTAATGAGGTATGAGAATAAAGTGGTTGCCAATTTGTTTGCAGTGCGTTGGGACTGTACGGGAGTTCTTTCTGAGCCCCTGACAAGCAGGTGAGATCAAAGTAAACCTGGACAAAAGGGGCTCAACAGTGATTTGTCAGGGGACGAGAGGCATTCCCGTCTGGCTCTAGCCAGGCCCTCAGATCACTAGCGCAAAAAAAAAAAAAAAAAAAACGCCATGAGAAAAAGTACAGCAGAAAAGGTTCAGAGGTCAGCTTGATTTGGTCTGGATTGTGCAAAAGAACCAGAAAAAAGACTAGTGACTATTAAGCTTTGTTGAAGGGGGAGGTGGAGACCAGCACTCCTAAAAATAAAAGCTAATCTTTGATTCTTCAAAGCACCAAAATCTCTTCGGTCATATGGATCTTTTAATAGATAAATAGTTCTTGCTGGTATATGTTTTTTAAATTATGTCATGTGAGAAATTGTTTAGAAAATTGTTATTTTATGACATCAAGCTGTCCTTTTTAAATTTAGTTCATATATCAATCATTTTAATGTAATTTCTTTTAAGTCCTTTTCATGCTTTGTCTTTTAGTGTTAATGTTTCGTGTTTGCAAATTTAATTTGAAAAAGGTAAGTTAATGCTTTAACTTGCCTCACAACCATCTGGTTGACCTTATATCCATACACAGTAAAACCCAATACTCAACTTTATCAAATGAAATGAGTGTAAATAACTCAATATTTACTGAAAGTTAATTCTACTCATTTGAAAAGAGTTTTGAACTCAGCGTTAAAGGTAACGAGTTTATTAAATACCTCATCACTTCAACTTAAATAGAGTAATTTCACAGTACTCATATAGATTTGTTTTTTAAATCAAATGGTTTGTAGCAATTGGTTTCTTCAAACTGTTTGAGTTGCCTTAACTTATTAGGTTTTACAGTACTCAGTTGGTTTGAGTTCTCTTTATTGGGTTTTACTGTGCTCAAATTACTTCATTTACTCAAATGAATTAAGTTCACAGTACTCATTAAGATTAATTTTTATACTTAAATGTTTCTTTGCAATTGGTTTTCTTAAATGATTTTATTTACATTAACTTTTTGGGTTTTAAAGTGTAGGTTATCATTATTTTTTAAGTTGCTTATTACTATTTATCAGAGTTGTGTCAGTATATTATTAAATCCAATATGTGGGTCAAAAAAAGTGTTTTCAAGAAGTGCCCCCTAAAGGGTTAATAAAATGTATTATTATATGACCTGTAAAAGATTTAAACCAGTTTAAAGTATATTTGTATATTTATTATGAGTATCCATATGCATGCATAACAAAAACACTGATGTCTAACACATTGACTTGAGTAGTTTTGGCTTTGTATGTCTGTTCTAAATTTATGTTCATAAATTAATGTTGAGTACCAAGAATGTTGACTGCACTGGGTGGGCTGTAATACTAATAGAAAACAGTTATTTCATGCATGCATTTACTGTGGTAATATAATGTGCTTACTCAAAATAATTATTGTGACATCTTTATCACCACACATTCTTATTTCATTTTAAATGTTTAAAACCAATATGGCGAACGTTAAAATGCAACAAATACAAAAAAGTATGTGTGTGGATATTAACGAGACATTCTCACAATTATTTCATATTGCGAAGCAGTAAAAAAGGGTGTAAAATAAGGTTTCATTAGTTCATTAATATACTGACATGAGCTAAGAAAGAACGATACAACAGTTCAACATTTACTAATGCATTATTAAAATCCCAATTCATGCTTGTTAACATTAATAAATGCACTGAGTTACCATGAACTAATTTTTAACAGCTTTATTTTCATGAACTGATGTTAGCAAAGATTAAGAAATGTGGTATTAAATGTATTGTTCATTGTTTGTCACATGAACATTTACTAATACAACGTTATTGTAAAGTGTTTCCATTTTTAATAACTTGTGTTCACATATTATCACATAGCATGCTATATATTGTATTACATAAACAAAATAACTTATAATCGCATTATAATTTTGTCAATTATTTTATAAATCAATTTATAAACGAATAAAACTTGTAACCTCTCTGTAGCTCGTTTTAAGTGGTTAAACTGTTGGTGTTACAATTTAGCCAATTTTCCAGCAGTCCACAGTCTTGCCTTGTTTAATTTGAAGAAGCAAAGGGTCGCGGAAAAGGTAAAGTGATAAATGAGGGGGATGATAAAGAAAACGACTTTAGCATGGTACAATTTAACCGTTCGGCTTCAAAATAATCGGCAACATCCTGAGTGAACTCCCCCTCCTCTCTCTCTCTCTCTCTCTCTCTCTCTCTCTCTCTCTCTCTCTCTCTCTCTCTGATTATTACTGCTGGGCTTTGTGGGCGGCTGTGGGCCGTAATTAAAATACTTCCAGAAAGAAACAGCCGACCACATCAGAAATGCAACCCTCTGTCAGGATCAAACCACATCAAGAGAGTCTCTCTCAGAGATGGTCACCAGAGCGGCTGGTGATGTACATCAGTAGGCTCATATATACTCTCCGTCTAGTCTGACACACACCGGGTCTGAAGCGCGACTAATAAGTCATTAATAGCAGCTACCTGCTATAAAAGTGTGTGGCGAAACAGTCAGGAACGCCAAGTGATGTATGGAAGGCGAAGACAAATGAAGGGTGCCTTCCCACGAGGTTTTCAATAGCATGCGCTGGTGTTACGCCAAAGGGCAGGGAGATTTGTAGATGATGGTGCTAATTACTAGAATGGTAACCATAATGCGACCAAGATGGAAGCAATTTAGGCAGAAGTCATTTGCGTGTTGCTCTTCCACCCACTAGCAGCACACACCAGGAGCTTGAGTGTAAGTGGCTGTAGGGCTTAGAGTCGCACTTGCAGTCTTCCTGAGAGAAGATGCATGTCGGCTACCGCAGATTTAGTTTTCATGGCCTGCTTGACTATATGGAAATTACCGTGAAATGTGTTTGAGAGGGAGTGGAATATGTTTATTTTCAAAAGCAGGACAGAAACTTCGGGAGACGGCATTTGGATTTATCTTCTCAAATGGCAGGAAAACGTAGCCGCGTTTTCTCTACGGATAACAGTGAATGCAAAAACAGGTCTTGACCCGTTTATTCAGAGCATCCTGTAGTCTATAAAATATTTCGATTGCTTATTTGAAAGGAGCTTTGGGGTGATAGTGGGTTGTTTCAAGAATATCGTTAATCTTGAGCACCAGTGTAATATCACATTCTGTATAATATTAGGACAAGGGAAAAAATCGAGGGGTTGGATTTGTCTGAAGCATGACCTGTATAAACTGAGTTTATTTTAATTTATGTTTTCAAACAAATACGTTTTATTGATAAAGTTTTCCGTTGGTAGTGAGTTTGCCGATTTGTCAAGCCAACCATTTTGTGTTGTCAGTCACTGATTTATATTATGCGTCAGAAACATTCCATACATAAATGTGGATCACTGAAAGCCACGTGCGTGTGTCTGTGAATGTTAACATCACTGTCGAAATGTGCCAACGAGCATGAAAAGAGAATTAACAGTGGCTCACCCAGAGGCCAGTGTTCATGCTTAAATATAATTTTCGGACCTTTCAAACGAAGCAAACTCTGCCCTTGGATGTCTCTCTCTTTGTGATGCGGTTTTCCGCTGTAAGCCACCGTGTGTAGTGCTGTGTAATTTTATCCACGCTGCAACCTCTTGGTTCACACAAGACTGATAGCCTACCTTGCCTCCCCTTTTCCTTTGTATCAATTGGTCGGGGTTTGGGCTATTGTTGCAGGAGGGCTCTTTTATTTCTGTGCACACTGTCGATCAGCGAAATCTCACGATAGGCTCCCTGTGAAACCGACTGGCTCTTTTCTCCTCCTCGGTCAGATACAGTTTGCTTGGAGAGCAGAGTGGAACCCATGAGCACCGACGAGGCGAACCCATGCTGTTGCCACCAAGCCGGCTCTAACAGATGACCGCGGCGTATTAAACAGAGGACATAGGGATACAGCAAGATTTTATTTTAATGTTCGGCTAACTGGATCACTGACAAATGATACTTCTTTGATGGGACCCCGTGCGCCAGCTCTTTCTATTCCAGCGAGATTTTGCCGACATCCCGCCATGCCACAATGGTTATAATTCTGCTCTTGTTGTTACTGAGCTTCTTGGATCCGAGTTTGGAGGAATCTCTGGCTCCGAGGCTGACCAGGACCCCAAGGGCGCCTTGTGCCAGGGGCCAGGCGTGTGACCCAAGGCAGCGGCGAGATGCTGGTGGACGCGGCGGGGTTTACGAGCACCTCGGAGGAGCTCCAAGACGTAGGAAACTTTACTGCGCCACAAAATATCATTTGCAAATTCACCCGAACGGGAAAATAGACGGATCTCTTGAAGAAAACAACCCTTTAAGTGAGTAAACCGTTTGATATTTAAGAATGTCAGTTTTATGTGGGGTACGAGCTGAGTTCATGGGACTTGCGTAATTGTACACTGGAAAACATTATGCGCTGACATTATTCGAGAGACAGCGCCTTGCGCATTAAATAATTAGCATTAAACAACAATTCATACAGTCTGTTATATATTAGATGAAGTAACAGAACTCATTTTAATTCGGTTTCTTGCAGCAAGTAGCAGATTAAACAATTAATACCGCTAACTAAAATTTGAAAATCGGGTTTAAAAAAACGATGCTGCAAAATAGGTCACTCTTTCATTATTTTGTGACAAGACACTTTAAATCACTTTTGCTGAATGGATCAGTTAATCAATTTGTCATTAGAGTGGCATACATTTTGCAGCCTACATCGTAATCTTCATTTGTCTCTTTTATTTTTAATTACAACATTCGTTTATCTGTCTTAGTTTTCCAATTAGTCAAATCCGAGTGCCCATGAACAATTACCATATGAAAACAGGATTCAACAGACAGTTTAACATAATGACTTAGACAACGGATGTGTTTATCCAACGTAAAAGGATGATTATTCGAAACAGAAGAACGAGGAGAGCCATTAATCAGTGGGAAAAAAGGATGAATAAACATCCTCTTTAAGAGGCGTTTAGTGTCTGTATATCTAACCTGACAGCGTATGTTGTGTAGACTAACTCAATCAACGTAAAAATATCTAATACACATAGAAATAAAATTAAAATACAAATGTACAATTCTACAATTTGCAATCAATTATAACGAAAACATAAACTTCCTTGCCGATTTATGTTTATTATTACTATAATCATCAATATTAGTTATAGCATGTTACATTAAGGAAGTAGTATGATTTGTTACAAATTTATTAAGTTAAACTAATTTAGTAAAACTATTTATAAAAAATAATTATTCCAGTAAACAAACTTAACCACTAAGTTATTTATTTTTAATAATACAAATAAATTGATGAAATTATTAAAAATACGCTTTCAGACAAGGCAATTTTGAAAACAGATTTTACATGAACTCAGCTGAACTTGTATCGGGTTCTAAAGCTCATTTTGCTATTTAAAATGTTATTATAAATGTTTTTTTTCTCCATTACTAGCATGCGCACTAACTAGTGATCCACTCTTTTCCTAAGGTATACTCGAGATCACAGCCGTCGATGTTGGTGTGGTGGCAATCAAGGGACTGTTTTCGGGAAGATACCTGGCTATGAATGAGAAAGGACGTCTCTATGCTTCAGTAAGTGTTATGTCACGTCGGGAAAATCAAGTAGCTGAAATTCTGCTAGCAGTAGGATCAGATAACGACTAGGGCTATTTGAGGCTATCGCCACATGGTGGTGTTTCTCAAGCGGAACGAGTATGCATGCCCACATGCTGCTAGATTACTGAGAGTTTGATTACTCAGTTTTGTCTCCCTCACTGGGGACCATGTCACTGAAATTTCTGGTCAGCAAGGAGTGATGACCACATCCACAATTGTTACTTTAGCCAGTTTGCAGTGAGTATATGATGCAATCCAATGTGAAAACTGTCTAAAAATTGACTTTCATCAAACATCAATAGCTTTTATGGGTGAAATGAATTACTGTGTTGCATGTCCAGTCATGAATGTCAAAGCTGATGAGTAATATGCATTTTTAACTCTTTTAGGAAGTCTTCAACCGAGAGTGTGAGTTTCTGGAGCGCATTCATGAGCTAGGCTACAACACTTATGCATCACGGCACCATGCAACCACCCAGCCTCCTCCAACAGGGTCCGGCATAGGAGGCAGCAAACGCCGTGCCAGTTCTAAAAGGCAGTGGTATGTGTCCATCAATGGAAAGGGACGGCCCAGGAGGGGCTTTAAAACACGGAGCACGGACAAAGCTTCCCTCTTCCTGCCCCGAGTTCTGGCCAACAAGGACCATGAGATGGTGCGCAAGCTTAGAGAGAGTCAGCGGCACCACACAGGCTCTCATAGGGCCCCTGTCGGTCGAGCAGAGCGCAGGAGACGACGACACAGGGGCTCCAAGGGCCACAACAGAAGGGCTGACATTTAACTCTCTCTTGACACAGATGGAGATCCAAGGCCACTGAGAGTCCAAAAAAAAAAAGAGTCACATGGAACAATTTTCTTGGGAGAGGATGATTTCGAAGAAAACCTTTTGAGGAATTACATGGCAAGAAGAGCGAAGAGATTCTCGAAAATAATAATAAAAAAGACAGTCCAAATAGGCTCATGTGACCAAACACAACACTACTGAAAGACGTGTAATTATTGTACATAACTGTATAGCAATTTACTCTTTTATTTGAGCAAAATAGCAGAGTAAATGTTTGTAATCACAGATTAGGATGTTATACAAGTGCTTGACAGTGTTGATGATGTGTTATGTATCGGCTTTATAGGTGATGTACAGACAAGCACTTTTTCCTTATCAAAGTATAGTAGAAAACAAAGATCCACACACATAAAACAGATGCTTTTTAACTTACATGTGATAGGCTACTGTTCTTAAACTGCAATCAGGAGTACTTTGTATATTACTAATGTAATACATATTTATTTTTGTTTATATGTTTCTAAGTTATTGATGACATAGTTTCTACCCGTCCAATATCAAAGACTTTTCTTCAGAAGAGATTAGTAGTTATCATTGTAAGAATAATACTGTTATCTTTGAACAACTGAACAATCCCATATGAGTATAGACTCCTCAGTTTTCTATCCCTTAATACAAATTTGAGTCTAATATATATATATATATATATATATATATATATATATATATATATATATATATATATATATATATATATATATATATATATATATACTGACATCATCTCTGAGGCATAGTTTTGATAAATATCATATCTGTATTAAACACTGTAAGCAGAGTAGCCTAATGCATTAAAACGGCATTGTTTGACACTGAAATCTGGAGGAATGTCACCAATAAATTATATGAAAAAAACATGGTTTTATTGCAAAGCATTGTACAATGCACAACATAAAGACTGGTGATTGGTAAATGGTAAAATGTAAGATTTTCTCCATTTGAATATCAATTTGAAAAGCATTGACAGCTAAATTATTGTCGGCAAATCAGGCGGATATATTAAGCGCAACTGGGATAGTGATCGCATAGGGATTGAAGACTCTCAGACTTCCAGCAAAAAGCGACTCTCTCTTGGGACCATCCCCCTCTTACTCCTAAACTGCCTCAAATGACATCATCTAGATGAAAATAAATAATATTAATGATAATAAATGACTACAAGGTTACATATAAGACTATTCAAATAAACTGAAAGTGATTATATTACTTTTTTTTTTAATACGAACCTATTTCGTGTGTTTTGCACGAAGAGCGGTTTCTTCAAACAAGAACAGAGATCTGTGCTTTTGAAATCTATAGGAGAAAAAAGGACGTGTTATTCTATACTTCGCAGGTTTGAGAGCTTCCTGGCGGTCACAATGGCATATCTCTGGGGGAACCTGGGAAGCCGTGTCGCATGAGACATTCTTCTTCCCTTTTCTAAACGACGAGAGACTGAGATCTGAAAAACAGGGCAATCCCCGATGAAAAAAAACATGTCTTAAAGTGTAGCACGTTGTATAGTTTGTTATGAATGCCAGACTCTAATATTACTCAACAGGAATGCCGGACAGTAGATAAATGGAGGTGTTTGAATAAACCTTTGTGTTGCCCTCCTGATACTCTATTTTTCACATAGCCATAAATACACGGGATGCGAGATCAAAGCTTTCCGCGACGTCAAACATTTTATTCTTTAATCGCTACGATCACTCAAAAACCAAGGAGCGCTTTCTTTCTGTTGCATATACAGGAATCAGAGAATAAAATTCAATAACTTTTAGAGACTTTTTAAAAGACTCTTTCCATACATTTAAGACCTCATCGCCACTTTAGGTCTAAACAGGTATACATTGGCGACATTTTAAATATATTTACTAAATACTGATTGTATGAAATCCTAAACTAAAACATTAATCATATACTTTATAAAAATGTTAATCCAGAAGGTTTCGCCTATAGAACAGCATAAATAATTGTGCTGCTTTGGTTACTGCAGTAAACAAGCAGTGAGACATTAAATATAGCATTTTATCGATTTCATAAACTACACAGCATCCCTACATTTAAACTTTAGCATACAACTATAATTATACAACTGTAACAGCATTTAAGACTTTTTAAGGGCCTTACATTTCTCTGTAATGATTTATCAACTCCTAATAATTTTAAGGACCCCGCGGACACTGCTTAAATAAAATGACTAGAGTTTTATAACAATTATCACGAATATCGGAGTTTGTTTTGACAAATGGGTATGGGTAAACATTCTGGGTAACACGTGATTAGCATATTTTTTGACATACTTTAAATTCAGTTATTATTTTATTATTACTGTACATAGAATAGCGTCATAGAAGAACTTTTACTTGAGAACATTTTTTTTGTTTCACTTATTGTTTTAAAGAAATCATTTCACTTAATTTAAATGCTGAATAGCAGACCTGAGGAACCAATGAATGCTTTTTCGAATTCTCAAAGGTGTTTTGCACCAAATGGATAGATGGATGGATGGATGGATGGATGGATGGATGGATGGATGGATGGATGGATGGATGGATGGATGGATGGATGGATGGATGGATGGATGGATGGATGGATGGATGGATGGATGGATGGATGGATGGATGGATGGATGGATGGATGGATGGATGGATGGATGGATGGATAGATAGATAGATAGATAGATAGATAGATAGATAGATAGATAGATAGATAGATAGATAGATAGATAGATAGATAGATAGATAGATAGATAGATAGATAGATAGATAAACAGACAGACAGACAGACAGACAGACAGACAGACAGACAGACAGACAGACAGACAGACAGACAGACAGACAGACAGACAGACAGACAGACAGACAGATAGATAGATAGATAGATAGATAGATAGATAGATAGATAGATAGATAGATAGATAGATATCTTAAACAATAAAACAATGCACAATTTCAGATAAAATGAAGATCTCAAATTTCCCATTAGCTAAATCTGACTACTACCACACTTTATTCCGATAGAAACTAAATTAAATAAAAACAAATTATGGTTAAACCACTGAAATTACAATGCCCAATCTGTGCCACAAAATATGTTAAATCTACATTGTCATGCACTATGGTCCTACAGTTCTACCTATTCAGGCACACGACGCCCCTATTAGTTCAGTGGCATACAACAAGTAAACAGAGACCCAGGGGTTAAGGTTCAGCGTCCAGATCGAGCGACTTCTGATGACCTGCCTTTAACAATGACGTGTCTGCCGCCAAGTCGAGGGAATATTAGCGCTCATTAACCCAGCTGCCAAAAACACTCCTCAAGGCAATAAAAATCGGGTTGTCTGACAGGGCTCATTTTAGATCGCGCACATAAAAAAATATATAGAAAGTAAAAATAATTATGACAATGATGATTATTAAAAACAATATGAACATACGAATACAAACAAACAAATAATTGTGAAAAATGAAGGATTTTTGCATATATTGATAATTAGATTACCCCACGAGTGATTTCTTAGAAATTACTAAAAGCCGTGAGCTATAGTGAAAACGGCTCCAATTAAAATAACTGCGATTCAGTCTCATTCTTCTCTTGCCCGAGGGCCTCAAAGGGCTGCTCCTCGTGCCCATCTAATTGGTATCGTCAGGAATTCCTCAAGTATTGACCCAGCGGAGCCTGAGGGGTCTTTGTTCACACAGACAGGCCTCCTACTGGTCATCATTGTGGACCTTGTAGAGTTATTGACCTCTGCACTAACATCACACTATATTGCTTCCAGCTTAACTGTTTTTTAAGTGATACATTTATTATTGATGAAGGGTTACCAAGTTTGGTTATAAAAATGGCACCTTTCATTGTAAAGATGTTTCGTATTTTTTATTTGTGTGTGTGTGTGTGTGTGTGTGTGTGTGTGTGTGTGTGTGTGTGTGTGTGTAGTTACATCTTTTAAGGATATTATTACAAATACCAGTAAAATTGGGCAACTTTGTCTTCATTCAAACAATACATTTGCAAAGTAGGACTAATAGTTTAGGGGAAATATATTTTTTCCTGTCCGAAATTAGTCTCACTAGCACGATGCAAGGTTAATGCACTCTAATGTTTAAGCAGCTCTGTTAACATTTGTCCATTCTAATGACAAATGTATTTCCAAAAGCCTCCTATAGATGGAAGCACTGACTTATGTCCAGTTGCAGTCAAATCATTGGAATTTATTATAAGGCAATTGTTTTCTTAGAGAGACAATAAATATATATAATATTCTCGTCCGAGTTTAAAATCAGTGAACTAGGTGATATTGTGTGAGGGGCACAACAAAAGTGATGCTAACTATATCTAAAGTGATATCTATAAAGGTGATAACCTCCTAAAAACATGTTTAGAGAGCCTGTTCCCCTCTTATTATTATTACACTGTAGTAATTTCAAGGTATTATAAGAAGAACTCGATGTGTGAATCGCGTGTGATAAATGGTCCAGCTTAATTAATCTCATACTAACAAAATAAGTTGACATGGCCTGTCTTCACATATTTCTTGTCACTATTGTTCACTTTTTCATATCTGAACCAAATCTTTTTTATCTTCTTCTAACTTCTTAAGTCTTTAGATTGAACATAATCGTCTTATTTCTATACACTGATGAGAGGCGGAACTGAGGCGCTTGAGCGCGACTGCAGCACCATGGATAGCGGCTGAGAGTCTTGTTTTTATTCAATTCACTTCATTCCACTGCTTGTATTCCAAATCTGCACCAACCTACACCAATTTTATATTAGGTAGATCTTCCAAAAGCACGCACTCTTTATAAAATTGAACTCAACTACTTTAGTTCATGCAAAACTTTATTTTTTGGTCCCCGTTCCAGTTCAAGTGCACCTATACAGACTGATGAAAAATGGTGTGTGGTTCCAAAAAGAATCTTTGTTGAGAAACATGTGCTTTTGTCATGATAATTCGGCAATGCATGGCTACAAAGCACTGCACGCCTTTTCGATTTGTGCATCCAAAATAGGTCGTTACAACAGACTGTTTGATCAGTGTCTGTGCCCTCCACTTGTAGACCTATATAAAACCGGCCACACATTCTTAGATCAAATGAACCGCCGGACAAAACGACCCATTACTGTGTGCAGAAGACCCCCATCAGCAAGCAACATTTAGTCAACCGTCAGACATTGGATGGGTGGGATCGCCTAGTTACAGGTTAAGAAATTTGAGCAACAGGCTCAGTGTGTATTCAACTTTCTTTTTGAAGTTAACAGATGGGAGAGACGTCTGAAGAAAACGATGCCATGCGAAACAAATGCGGGCAAATAAGAGTTATGGCAAAGGAGATTTCTGTTTGTTTATTTGTATGATTTGTACAAATCGACCCCAGAAATGGAAACGAAACGAAATTAAAATCAAAACCTAGTTCAGAATGGCTAACATTGTTTTAAACATTTTAACATCCCCACAAATTAAAGGCTATAAACACAAAGGCTATATTTGAGCTCATTCTTTCACAGTTTAATATTTTAAACTGTTGTTTGAACTGTCTTTTTGCTAAATGTATGTGCATCGTAACATCAATAGTGCATCCCTCACTCATTTACAATCCATCGACGGTTGGTGTGATTTTGCCAAGTACAATGCGATCATGGATTAACATCTGTTAATTTAACATTTACATTGACATTTAGTCTTTAAGCAAATGCTTTTGTCCAAAGCAACTTACAATTGGGGAGGGATTCAGTGATTCAACATAAAGAGGCAATACAGACAAGAAGTGTTAGTTATGATTTTTGTTCGAAAATTTAATCCATACCTAAGCCCTGCCCCTTAAACCCAACTCTAACTGTAATAATAGCTGAATAGCAATCATAGAAGTACACTAAAAATAATAATAATAATAATAATAATAATAATAATAATAATAATAAGTTGGCAATCTCAAAACTCAAAGCAGGAAAATATTCTAAATCTTCAAACTAAAGTGGAGATTAAACTCTAACAATTCTTATATAAATACTTTTATTTTCACCATTTCCTTCTCTTAATTCAATCCTACACAAAGCATGCTGAGAACTACAAATCCCATAACCAGGTAGTTGGATTCCCTTAAATTGTCCCAAAACAAAACGCCTAAATTAACTTAATGGTTTACAAATATAAGTGGACTTAACAAAAAACAAAGAAATTGGCCAAAGAATTACAAGGCTTGTGTTGTTTCAGCTTATTTTAAACGGGTATAGTTTGAACAGGCAGCCTTAATCTTTTTTTGTAAAACTGTAAGCCTAAACTTAACCATCTGTAAACGTATCCAATAAATCTGAATGGCGGATTAGAATGTTGTTCCAGGATCACTATAGATGTTGATTCAAGAACATGTCCTACTTGGTGAAATGACATTAAGCTTCTCAGCCTCTGCTTTATCAGTAATCGCCTCAGCGAAATGAAGCGCCATTTACTTAGACATACGTTTAACCGGCGTTTGCCCATAACCCTGCCTTGAGAGAGCACTGCCTCCAGGGCTGGGAAACAACCATACAGTCTCGCATACTCATTTAGACTCACTACAGCGAATTTAGTTAAGCCAATTAGCCTTTACCGCGTGTTTTTGGACTGCGCTCCCGGAAAAAACGGCTCGAACAGAGAATATGCAAACTCCGCCTTCTGGACCAACCAGAACTCGAACCTGCGACTTTCTTGTGTGAGATGACCCACTAAGCCACCGTGCAACCCCTGCAGTAGTGCATATCCTAAATACTACATCCAAATTAGACTATTTTTAAAAATAAAGGTTCCTTCTTTGTTTTTAAAGAACCATTTTTAGTGGCCCTCAATTATCTTTTTTCTAGTTTGAATAAAATTTTAGTAACAAAAAGGACATTTTTAACTATATATAAAGACCATTTTGAGGGATGTAAACAACAACAATAGCCCTAACATATTTCCTGTTTTACATTTTTAATTTCTATAGCTTCCGGGAATCCAAAAGGGTCTGTATATTGATAAATGATGTAATGGCAGCTTTGAATGCTAAATTATGACTGAATTGCATCTTGATATAGTTATGAAACAGTTTGACAATAAGCAGGAAATGTTCATGGGCAAATGACATCGCCAAATTGAAATGGTTTATATGTTAGAGACTCTGAACCCTCGAAGCCAATAAAGAACCTGTGTGTGTTTGATGACGTTCAAATCAAGTTAATCCTTCAAGAAAAGTTCAGTCAAGTTATTTTATTTTTTATTTTTAGCAACTAAAACTTGAACTTCTTTTAGTTTTGATTGAAAGGGATTTGGCTTTTTAACGCAAGTCTTTTCATGCAACTCTAAAATATGCAAATTTACCAAGTGTCTCTTTAAAAGTGGAGCTTGTTTACACAAACAAACCCGAAAAGAGCCCTTTACCTATAATTGGGTGTGTAATTAAACCCTCCGCGTAATTTGCTCTAGTACAGTAAATACACCCTTAAGTGTTCATTCATTCAAGTTAATTCAAGTTCATTCAAGCTAAAGTTGTGTTGAAGAGGAAGTGTTCATTCTTGGTGGAATTATTTCCACGCACAACATGAAAGCCTCTATCAATAGTAACTCAAACGACAATCTTCAGAGCTTTCCAGTAGGTGTTTTACTTTTATGTTGATAAATGTTTTCACCATCCCCGGCCCCCCACCCCCCAACGGTCTTTCCGTTTTACGTTGCATCCTCTACACTAGCAGCAGGGAGCGAGCATTACCCGGGGCCGCGGAGAAAGCTTGACTCACAGTGTGTTGTGTCCAGTGGTTTACACGTTCTCCCCCACAAAGCAATGACGCACAACATCCACAACTACACGCTCGTAAGAGGTCAGCAACAGAATTGTCAGGCTGAATTATCTAGCATACCTTACGATGTCCAAAGGCTGCATTGCACTTCTTTACAGACTTCATAAATAGTTTGCACCCTTTGTCATTTTGTTAACAAGTCTTAATGTCATCTCGCATAGATTTTCTTATTTATCCTTACAATTGCGTTTTTTTTTATTCAGAGAACAATATTTTTTCTCTCTCTCTAAACTCCTGCTTGAATAAGTATTGCAATTCTTTTGAATTTAACTTGAATTCGAGTTTTTTTCCTGTTATTGTTCATTTATAGAACAGTCTCCTGTCTGACAGTGTAGTCTGTTAACGTTGTGATTTCCGATACATCCTCCCATACATAAATTATTTTATTTCTGTCCGATTATAGAAGAAGCTAACACAAAGGCATAACAACTATATAGCTATATAAAACTATCATGTTAAACCTTTGAAAGCATTAGCACTAATCCTAATTACGCAAACAATTTTTCAGAAACCTAAAAAAACATCCTTACTTTCCACCTGTCCCCTAAAAGTGTTTGTGTCTTAATGTCGACGATTCCCCAAGTTTGTTTGAAACAGCGGATATCCAAAATATATTGGCATGATCACACATCTATAACCTTTAGGAATAATTAAATGATTTAAACATTATGCACGAGATGACATTAACATATTCGAATTCGAGTTAGGTGTCTATGTTTGAGACTGATAAAGACACCATTTCTATAGACAAAGCCAAAGTCTGCCAAAGTCAACGAATGATGATTTATAGTAAGGGATTGGTTATGACGTTTGCTTCTCAGTTCGCACGCGCGCACACACGCGCGCTGTAGTCTCACTGCCCACGGCATGGACGTGCGCACATTATAAGGAATCAGTGTGCTCGGAGTGGCGCAGAAGGCTGCTCCGTCATGCACTAGGTAGTGTGTGATGTAATTTCGCTGCAGATATAAATATCGTCGGCAAGGGAAAGTATACAGCATGGCTGTGCGTGGCTAGGATACACAGTCAAAATTTTCCAACTCTTTTTGACAGCTTGAACAAGTCTAAAGTATATTGTCTTGAGAGGAAACCCACTGAGCGCGACTTCATGCCGCTCACTTGGGTTGACCGTAGCTCTGTCCGTGAGTAAGCTGTTTTGTGCGTCTTTTTGGCTGCCGACTCAAGCATAGAGAAAAACGGTAGCCGGTGTCTTCAACTCCTTTTAGAAGGATGAGTGTCCAGTCGGCCCTCTTGCCAATCCTGGTCTTAGGACTAATGACAAGCTCTGTGCGCTGCGCTCCGCTGCCCGGTGGACACAGCGGCCCCGTAGAGCGACGCTGGGAGACCCTCTACTCGCGTTCACTAGCACGAATCCCCGGGGAAAAAAGAGATATCAGCAGGGACAGTGATTATCTCACGGGCATCAAAAGACTCCGACGTCTCTACTGCAACGTTGGCATTGGGTTTCATCTTCAAGTATTACCGGGTGGTAAAATCACCGGCGTACACAACGAAAACCGCTACAGTAAGTTTAATCTGTAATTTAAAATTGTGCTTGCTTAATGGGCTGTGTGAATGACGCTGAATGACATTTAGAATTAAGAATTTGAATATCTAAAACGAATTTAACACTAGAAACAAACCCTTCATGAACGCAAGAAGCGCGCAACAGTTGTTATTCAGCTGTTTACTGTAGTAATATAACTTTATCCTATTAATGAATCCAGCACCATGCCATGCTGATAATATAAACAAAGCCTAATGTGTCGCTTTCAAATACATTTCACGAATCAAGGCAGGTGTGGAATCGCACTATAGCATCTGGCATCCTGCATTACGCACGCAACAGGTCTCTGTAACCAGAGCAGGACAGGAACCGGGCCAAAATCCCAAGCCTAAAGTTAGGAGCGGGATAAACTTATCCTTTACAGTTGATTAACCCTTCACATAAATGTTTTTTTTTTAAGTTCTTTAAATCGTTTTTTTTACACGATTAACCTTTTTGTTGCATAGGTTTTTGAGTAGCTGTATAGCTATTTTGAAATAGAAAGATATCAATTTATAATTATTAAATATTCTTCAGACTACTTGTGACTACTTCTTTTTAACTAGCACAGATAGCTAAAGAAATAGCTATTAAACGGTTCTTGGAATAAATTGAAACCTTTTAGAGATTTTAGAAGAATCAGGTATAAGAATAGATTTATGGGTCCATAATAGTCATTCTCCATACTCGTGTGCTCAATTAATGTATATCCAAGACCATAAAAAATATGACAACAGTATGTCAACAATATGACACGAAGGCGGTTCGTGTTTCCAAAGTCAAACTCAAGCTGTATTATATCCTGTGTTTACCTTGTTTGTCAACATGCATCACAGGAAAAACAGTCATTTTATTCACTTTTATGCACTAGAGGTGCATTTTACATTTTTTCTCCGTATAGGAAAATCAGAAGTGCTATTCATATGACTTTCATATTATAATAAATTATATATATATATATATATTTTCTGACACGAAAGCGTCAAAGAAATAAACGTTGTAAGGATTGACTCATTGGAAAAGTAAGTAATTTCGACTAAAGATAACTCTTGGGGGCTTTTACAGAGACATAATAGATGCAATAATGCATATTGGAAATTTGAAGAGGCGGAAAGTGTCATTTCCTTCAAAAAGGATGCTCTGGCAAGATAAACGTAAACATGTACAATTTTTAGAAAGGCAGTCAACGCTGGGAGTTGCCAGACAGGGCTAAAGATATAAGCCAAACAAGGTCATTTATTTTCTTTGTTGTGTGTTTCAGGTCTTCTTGAGATATCTCCGGTGGAGAGGGGAGTTGTGACACTGTTTGGCGTGCGGAGCGGGCTATTCGTGGCCATGAACAGCAAAGGGAAGCTTTACGGATCTGTGAGTATGAAATGATTTACAACAGGTTTCCGCCCGTGAATGTGCTTATCAGAGCTCGATGACATATCACCCTGTACTTGAGATGTATCCCCTTGCCACCAACATCCCCCCTCCCAGTCCCATAGACTCCGACAGCGTTACATTGTTAAACTCAGTCGTGCCGTGCTTCCAGTGCTTAGTGGTGTTTTGTGGGATGGACAAACCCAGGAACGGTAGCGCAGTAGATCATTCGGACTACGCATTCCATTCTTAGCATTGCCAGCCAACACATGCACCTACTGTCCTTTCCAGAGTAAAGATGAACTGGCCAAAGAGGACCACCCAAACACCAAACTAGCTGCTGTCTTCTCCGATTCCTTCATGCACAAGACCCAGAAAACTTTTCTAAGCCCTATATATCGCGCATGACAGTCCACCTTAACAGCTTGTCTGTCCCCCAGAACTATAGTTATAAACCAATGCTGTCTCTTTGATAAAATATTGCCAAAGTTTGTTTTTGTTTATCCCACAAATTCCTCTTCAGAATGGCTTGGGGTTTATTTTTAAATCACAATACTGATATGAGAGATTCTATTGAGATGTCAGTGAAAATAATAATTGCTATTTCCTTTCCGTTTCAGGAGCAGTTCACAAACGAATGCAAATTCAGAGAAAAGCTCCTCGCAAATAATTACAATGCGTACGAATCGCTGGCACATCCTGGGATGTACATCGGACTAAGTAAGGCTGGCAAAACAAAGAAAGGAAACCGAGTATCAACATCCATGACGATGACACATTTCTTGCCTAGAATTTGAGCTCATTTTGGACGGGCGTAAGGCGGAGGAACGACGATGCACTTTCTACCAGAAGTTAAATGTGAGGTTAAGTGTATCGTGTCATGATGTATGTATATATTAGACTATTTATAACTGTTGGTTTTATATTTCATCACACCGTCCTCTTTGCGAGGTGGAAGACAACAATTAATTTATTTGTTATTTGTTAATTTATCCTCATTGCTGCTACCACGTGTTCATATACAAGTGAAATTCCTACAAATGTAAACATATCTTTTTTTGCACTGTTTGTGTTGTTCTAATGCGTTTTGGGGAGGTAGTCAAAAATACGCCATATTTAATTTGAGATTTTCAGGACAAACAGTATCCAAAAGTGTTCAAAAGACGTATTTTAAAAGTCTGCAATCAACTGACAACAAGAAACGCGATTCCTCGCGTCCTAATTTTTGACCGCGAAAAATTAAATATGGCGGCAACGCTGACTACGGTCTATTTGTCCTTCGTCGGAAATAATATGTAAGTCTTAGGTCAAGCCTCCAATCGTTAAGGTGTATCAACCCCCATAGTATTAGCACTGGAGCAATTGTCCAATGTCTGGGCTCCTTTGTGCGGAGCTCGGATCTAACTGAAGCAGTATCGGCTTACTCTAGCTTACTGAAGTTCTACCCCTTCAAATCTGTTTTTAGCTCTGCCGGGGGGTTGAACTTTGAACTTATCTGCAGTCAATCTTTGTCACATCTCTAAGGCTCTAGATCGAGAGAAGTAGCTTCTTTAACATAGAGACATGAATTTTTAAAAATCCAAAGGGATTGCCATGCATATACCGTATACCCTGAGCCCTTTGGACAGACAATGTCAAGTTCAAGTCAAGTTTCTGCTGTGGATTTTGGAAGATATGAAGATCAGTATTTTTATGATGGTAACACAAAAACAAAGAAATGACAGTGTTGTGTATAAGAGTTAGCGTAAATACAAATGTCACAACTTCCACAGTGAGTTACAAGAAGGCGTTTACCCACTTTGTTTGTCGTTTTCTACCTCATGCAGTTTCCAACTGACATTTTCCTACTTTGAAAATCAGCTGACACCGAATGTTTAGCTCTAAGTTGCTCTTCTGAGGCTCCTGCCACTCTGAAGTTCTGGCGGCCATTGCGTCCTAGTTGCGCCTTGTCACGTTTGAGCTATCTTTACCCTGTGATTTACTTTTAGAAAGGATAATCATGTTGGAAATATTTGCAGACAGCTGTTAGACTACACTATATGCTCAACAAGTAACTCTATATTTTTCTTAACATATTTTGTAAATATGGTGCAAAACTCAGAAGCTGCTTTAAACTTATATGGCGTTAGATATATTAATAGTAAGATATGATACATTCATGCAGGGATTAACAGGTTTTCCATCTTATAAACATATATTTGAGCAATATTATCTTTAAAAAGCATTCCTTACTGTCATCGTCAGGTACATTTCATTGAGAGAATCTAAAAATGTACCTGTACTTGAGTGTAATTCTGAACTGAAAATGAACAGATAGTCTTTTGGGGTTCAAGAAAACCATTTAGGAATAAAAAAAAAGAAACTGAAGCTAAACTGACCGGTTGACCTAAAAAGCATCAACACATTCGTATAGTTTCATTTACTGTAATTTTAACTGTTACATGTCCAAATTTGTTTCTTAACATGCCCTGCCTGGATGTGCACATCAATTAGTTTCACTTGATGACTCTGAGCTACCTAAGCTAATGCTGGAGGAGGGAAGGGTTGTCTGTCTTTCTCTTTTCCACATCTGTGCCAAACCTCTTTCCAAATGGACGTGATTTGCATCAGTGTGGATGTTGTTTACAATAGACCCAATGGCCACTGAAGGCAAATTGCTCGTCTGACCCTCATCACAAATCACTGGACTTGATTTGTTTAACCAAAAAAATGCAATATCAACAGGCATGACCTAGTAGCCTGAGATTAGTGGAAACAGCCACTCCAACACAACAATGTTCCAAATTTTGCCATTGTCTGGATGTGCTTATGAACAGGGATGTATGCTGTGTATTGAAATCAATTTTCTCTGTCAATTCCCATAAGGTTTATCGATAGCAGAGCTCTAAAGTAAATGGGCTAATGTCTGAGTCCTGTCGTAGTGCGCTCTGAATCCTGTTTTACCAAATATTGTCTGTAGTTTTATACAGGTCTTGTTAAATATTGTGATGTATGTGCTGTGCACATGATGATACCCTAACTTAAATGGAAGTTAATAAATATGTAAATCATGCAATCTGAGTGTTCTCAATTTTTCCTATAAAAGCAAATGACGGTTCAATGAAACCGACAGCTGTGATGGCACAAAACACGTAAAACTAGAATATCTCCCAGTATAACTATAGAAAGGGGCCTTTCCCTGCTGGAGCTAAAAATATGCTCACAGACTTGTGTCACTAGACTATGTGGGCCCGCCTGGAGTGCCATGCCTGATATTTCTACAAGGACAGCTCTGCCAAGACACTCTGCTGCTGTTATTTAACTTGCCAAGGCCTAGTTTACAGATTGGGTGGTTTTGTCATCCGCACAGCCAAGCGGTCACTCCTGGGAGTGGAAAGCACTCTTTTGCTTGTGTGAATGTTTCCAAAGGTTCAGAAGAGGATTCCGCAGTAGCCCTTCCAGGCATGCGGTTCCATGAAAGGGGACCCGTTTAAAGTGGTTTGGGCCCTTCCTTTTTCTGTGTGCTGACTAATGAGCAGATATGTCAGACTAGTCTTTGTGAAGCCATGATTGGCTTTTACTTTAGATCAACTGCCAGGGCTATTGTCTTTCTTTAGTACAATCCACAAACTGACGTTTTATGCAAACAGAGTTATGCATTTCCATTTTTTACTGGCACGTAAGTGTAGGATGACAAATGGAGACGTGAATGACAAAGAACAATCCACATCTGTCCTAATATCCTTTCAACTGTCTATTTGTTACAACAGTTTGATGTGTGGATATTACATACATTTCTCCTATAAGTGGATAATTAGTAGATAATGTGCCTAATATATAAAATTAAATCTTGATTTAAAAGTTTCGAATAGTTTTACAACACTTATTTAATTTGAAGTATTTATTTTATTATTATTAATATTATTATTTTCAATTTGATAAATCTAAAAACATAATAATATAATTAGTAAATAATTAACTGTAACCTATATCTTGAACACATCTATTAGAATTTTTCTTAATTACAGAAAAACATTTTTTTTTACAAATATAATTAATTATTTATTTAATAATGATTAGATTCTCATTTAGTTTCTGCATCAATTAAAATTTACTAAATTAATTTTATATACACACACTGTAGAGAAATCATGTTTGCCTTACATTTTTAAGCTCAATCAAATTAACCTTAAGCATCCATTAAACTTATGTTAAACACAACATCATTATGAAATCATTATGAAATCGTAGCATACATTTCTGGAGATCGCAAATTATTCCAAAAAGCAGGTAAAACATAAACAAAAGGCAAAAAATAAAATAAACAAGTAAATAACAGGGTGAGAATGTGGTAAAATGTGAAAATGTAAAAATCAGGTGAGGGCTTTTCTTTTTCTGGATTGCTTTTTCGAAATTGTCGATGGGTTTGGAGAAGTGGGTGGAAGTGCGCTGGTCAATCTGTGTTTTTAAAAACACTTTTGGTTGAGCTTAGGGAAGGAGGAGGGTGGGCCAGTCGATGAGTCAGTCAGTCAGTCAGTCAGTCAGTTAGTCAGTCAGTCAATTGCCAGCGGCCTCTAGTAGATTTACGCAAGAACAGCAGGCGTGAATAGCACTCACAAGAGAAGTCGTACACAGCGGCATCTCACCAAAAATGTATATAGCGGTACGTTTTCAGAATGAGCCTGGGTTGGTTAAACTGACTTAAAACAGCTTGCGTAACTTCTAAAATTACATTAGAATATTATTAACTCATGTAATAATATAAACATATGCTGTCATGACTAATTGTCCATATACTTTTTTTACAGTGTAGATATTATACTGAATATTCATTGAAATATACATAAAAAAGATGTTTAATATCTTTCAACATAAAATCAAAGCTTACAATTAAAAATGCATGAATGGCCCTAAAGGACAGTTTTGTTTATTTAGGTAAATCATGGTGAACATGCTCAGAATTAAAGAGACTGCTAGGGATTCTACCATACAGCCGGTGTAAAAAGGCACAAGATGTGTTTGGTGCGGCTTTTTTTTTTTTTTTTGCTATTTTCAGACCAGAGCAACCTTAATTTTCACATTTTGCGCCACCTTTTAAAATAAAAACAAGCTTAGATTTGTCCATCTGTCAGGTTTTGAAGACGTATGCATCACCATATGGGGCATAAGAATAGGATGTAGGTTTGGATATAACTCAGTTATTTAACCACACTTCGTTATTTTTGTTCATTTATTTGTTTGCTGAAAATTAGAACTAAATTTAGATCTTGTTTTGAAACAAATCTTTATGTTTAACAAACAAAATTAAATATATAGGCTAACTTTTTCAGTGGAGAGTGTACGACACCTTTTCCTTATTCACAAAAGTAAATGAGTAAAGTAAAGAGTAAAAGTAAAGTAAAGAGAAAGTAAAGAGGCTAATTGGAGAATTCTCGTTCTTTATCCTGGTGCCGGTTTTCTCGCTAGTGAAGTGTTCAGTTTTTTTCACTTACAAAGTCAGCCATGTAAATAGCAAATGTGTCATGGTGCAACTGACTCTGAAAGGGAAAGGGAGATGAGACTCTGATTGGCTTAAAGCACGTTATGCTCAAAAACACACCTATAAGTCATTAAGAGAGTAAAGCACAAACCTGTACTGCAGGGCGCAAACTGTATTTTTCAGTCGTTAATGCTTTTGCGATATGCACTTTAGATTTTGCGCCTAGATCGTTAAAATGGAGCCCTTAATGTACTAAGAAAAAAACTCCCCTTTATCTTTGACCCAAACGTATTATTTTAGGAAGTGACACTATATTAAACTTTATACTTCATTAAAAAAAATTCAAAAATCCTTAAAATAACATTTCATCATCTTAAAAAGCCCACACTAACAGTTTTTTTTTCAGATACTAATTGACCTTGGCATACAATCTATAATATGTTAAACACTTTATGACTGCTCTTTGTATCTCTGTAATACAAACTTTCAACTCATCCACTTTTAGTCCTTTCAAAATACAAACTGAGCTTTTTAATTCAGAAAATAAAGCAAATTTTTAGTATACTGAAGATAGCATATGCATGAACTGCTTTTAAAATGAATTATAAACCACATCATTTATCCCTAATTTACAATACACAGTCTGCCCATTGAAATGAAGCTTTCAATTTAAAGAGGGACAGGCAAAGTAAGACAGGTGTGGTCACTTAATACACATGTATTCCTGGCCATGAGCTGGGCTAAATGGAGGCCTATCATTGCCCAAAAAGAATGACAACTTTTTGCTCCAATAAACTTGTACGAGGGCAGTAAAGGCCTTCCTAAAAATAGTTTCTCCTCACCGCCTGTATGCGTCAGTTTCATTGTCTGTCAACCAAATAAACATCCATCCACCTCTCAAGTGCCTCTTCTCCATTAAGTTGTTTGGCCCAAAACTGTCTTTATATCATAGCAGGCCTTTCAAGTTCTCCAGAGCACAAAGACTTCACAAGACAGGTCAATGGCTTAACAGCTCACAACAATGTGTTCGCTAACAGAAAGCATATTGGGAGTAATTCCCTTGCTGATGCTCTGGCAGCCAGGTGGAGGCTTTGAGGAGGAGGAGGAGGAGGAAGGTGGAACATTTGGGCTACTGTGGCTTAGTCTGTGGTTGTGTTTTTAGGCCTTCCTTGAGAAAGAACAGAGAGGTTGTGCCACCATGTAGTGCTCTTACAGGGCAAGCCAAAACCACTTATGTTACAAATAACATGTGCTCAAGCCTTGATATTGTGTGTATTTTAAAAGGATTTTAAAACATATTTCATCTGTTATGTTGTCTGCATTTAGTTCTGCTTGATGTAGAAAAGCTGTGATATTGTGAAATGCGACAAATGAAAACATTTTTTAGAAATGTAACTTACCTAAAAACTGTAAGTAGTCATGCATTATGATTCTTCAGAAAGAAAGAAAGAGAAAGAGAAAGAAAAAAAGTATGAAAAGAAAGAAAAAATAAAAGAAAGAAAGAAAGAAAGAAAGAAAGTAAAACATAATGAGAGAGAGAGAAAAAGAAATAAAGGAAAATATAATGAGGGAAAGAAAGAAGATGGAAGAAAGAAAAAGAAAGAAAGAAAGAAAGAAAGAAAGAAAGAAAGGGGAAAAAAGAATGAGAGAAAGAAAGATAAAAAAGAAAGAAAGAAAGAAAGGGGAAAAAGAATGAGAGAAAGAAAGATAAAAAAGAAAGAAAGAAAGAAAGAAAGAAAGAAAGAATTTGATAAAAAAAGACAGACAGACAGAAAGAAAGAAAGAAAGAATTTGATAAAAAAAGACAGACAGACTGAACAACAGACAGTTAGAAAGAACAGATGAATAGATAGACAGGTAAATAATAACAGACAAATAGACAGACAGAATGACAGACAGATCAAACTGATAGAGGCAGACAGACAGATAAAACAGACTAACAGAGAGAGACAGATAAATAAAAAAAGACCAATGGACACAGACAAAGACAGAATGACAGAGATGGACAGACAGACAGAAAAAAAGAGAAAAATAGTCAGAGACAGACAAATACAAACAGACAGACAGGAAGGTTAAAAAACAGAAAAACAGACAGACAGACAGAAAGACAAAAAGGTAAAAAAAAAAAAAAACAGAAAAACAGACAGACAGAAAGGTACACACACACACACACACACACACACACACACACACACACAAAAACAGATAGAAAGGTATAAACAAAAAGACAAATGGACACAGACAGAGACAGAATGACAGAGATGGATAGACAGACAGATAAAAGAGACAAATAGACAGAGACAGACAGATAAATAAAAACAGACAGACAGACAGGAAGGTTAAAAACAGAAAAAACAGATAGACAGACAGACAGACAGACAGAAAAACAAAAAGGTAAAAAAACAGACAAAGACAGACAGAAAGGTTAAAACACAGAAAACCAGACAGAAAGGTAAAAAAAAAAACAGAAATCTGAAATCTGCACATAAACTCCATAAAGGATTATTAACTGTGACTCTGTGATGTCACAGTTTGCTACTCAAATACAGACAGACAGATTACAAACAGACAGAATAAATAGAAAGATAGATAGATAGATAGAGAGAGAGAGAGAGAGAGAGAGAGAAAGAGACAGACAGACAGACCGACAGACAGACAGAAATAGACAGAGAGACAGATGACAGGTAGGGAGGCAGGTAGATGGTTGGTAGGTAGGTAGGTAGGTAGGTAGGTAGGTAGGTAGGTAGGTAGGTAGATAGGTAGATAGATAGATAGATAGATAGATAGATAGATAGATAGATAGATAGATAGATAGATAGATAGATAGATAGATAGATAGATAGATAGATAGATAGATAGATAGATAGATAGATAGATAGATGTAGGTGGAGGATGGGCCTACAGAAGCAAATAAGTCGCAAAGCAAATAAGATGAATTCAAATTCCTACACCTGGTCTGGGCCACAAGCAGCCACATGAATGCATCTGCTCCAACCTCCACTGCCAGCGAACCCGTAGCCTCCGCAATCACTGTTATCCCAACACACACCTGCTGACAAACACAAAATGAAATGGATGGAGGCCTTCCAAAAGACAACTCAACTGGGGACAGTGCAATAATGAAGCCTAAAACCGATCTCTTTATATTTGAACAAGTTAGAAGCAGAAATCATTCGAGATTGGGGTCAGTGCAATTTTGTGTGCATGTAAATATGAGCACTTGCGGTTTGTTTTTGCATGTCGGAGCAGAGGGAGAGTACAGGGATATTCGGATGCCTGAGGCGCTCTGTCTGAGAGTTGTATTTAGATTGGGTGTTTGCGCCTCGTGCCCTCTTTGTAGGGCCAGCTGTAAGTTGTCTGTTTGGGATACTCCAGATGTTTGCCTATAAAGACAAGGCACTTCAAACAGCTGCGAAAAAAACATCCTCAAACCCTCACACTTCCACCATGTTTAGAGGTGTATGCTGGGGCATTAGTGGAGGGGAAATGACTGCGCCTCTTGCCCTGTAATCATGGGTACGGCTGGACAGCATTCAGACTGAGAGGAAGGGAAGCTGACAGTCACTTTCTATTCTACACCTTTGGCTCTTAGGGGAATCTCTGAATGTTCTTACCTTTCCCTAGGGAACTTGAACTTGAGCGAGGAGCTGCTGCTGCTGCATGAGAATATACAGGCTCCATAGGCGATTGGATTAGAGTTTGAATAAATTAATTTTAATTTGAAAAAAGAAAATGTTTCTTTTAATGAACAAGGCTGCCTTTGTTTGAAAATTACTATACCGATATTTATAATAATAATTCCTTACATTTATATAGCACTTTTCTGGACACTCAAAGCGATTTACTACGCGTTCACACTGAAAGCAGCAAAAGAGCGTCAAAGTAGGCAGAAGTCATTCATTTTTTCGCTGGTGTGGGTGTCGAGGAGAGTTGAAATCAAGTTAACTTCATGGTAATAAGCTATGATGCGGTTTGGTGGCAAGCAATTGAAATGTAGAAGCCCAACGCTTGAGAGGATTCAGAGAACATAGCCCTGTGAACTTTGGTTCTAACTACAGTTGTTCCCAAGAGTTTGATTATTGCGGTCACCGGATTTCCAATTGTTTTCCATGTTTTCTTACAGACATACAGTTAAATTCAGAACTATTAGACCCCCTAAATTATTAGCCCCCCTGTTTATTTTTATTTAAATTTCTGTTTAAGGGAGAGATTTGTCAACACATTTCTAAACATAATAGTTTTAATAACTCAATTCCAATAACTGTTTTATTTTATCTTTGCCATGATGGCAGTACATAATATTTGTCTAGATATTTTTTTCTGGACACTTCTATACAGCTTTAAGTGACATTTAAAGGCTTAACTAGGTTAATTAGGTTAACTAGGCAGGTTAGGGTAATCAGGCAAGTTATTGTATAATGATGGTTTGTTCTGTAGACAATCGGAAAATATATAGCTTAAGGGGCAAATAATTTTGACCTTAAAATGGCTTTTAAAACATTTAAAACTGCTTTTATTCTAGCCAAAATAAAACAAATAAGACTTTCTCCAGAAGAAAAAATATTATCAGACACACTGTGAAAATGTACTTGTTCTGTTAAACATAATTTGTAAAATATTTAAAAAAGAAAAGAAAGTTCAAAGCAGGGGATAATAATTTTGACTTCAACTGTACATTATAAAAACTTGCGAATGGCGAGTTAATTCTTTTTGTTTATTGTCATGGCACAGTAAGGAAACAAGTCTCCCTGTACAATGAAATTCTTACTTTGCCGTCCACAGTGAAGTCATACACAAAATATACATGTCATACACATACAGTTAAAGTCAGAATTATTAGCCCCTTTCAAAAATATTTTGTTCTTTATTAAATATTTTCCAAATAATGTTTAACAGAGCAAGGAAATTTTCACAGTATGCCTGATTATATTTTTTCTTCTGGAGAAAATCTTATTTGTTTTAGTTCGGCTAGAATAAAAGCAATTTTTAAAACACCATTTCAGGGACACAATTATTAGCCCCTTTAGGCTATATTTTTTCTTGATAATCTACAGAACAAACCATTGTTATACAATAAATCCCCTAATTACCATAACCTGCCTAGTTCACCTAATTAACCTAGTTAAGCCTTTAAATGTCACTATAAGCTGTATAGAAGTGTCTTGAAAAATATCTAGTGAAATATTATTTACTGTCATCATGGCAAAGATAAAATAAATCAGTTATTAGAAATAAGTTATTAAAACTATTATGTTTAGTAATGTGTTGAAAAAATCTTCTCTTCGTTAAACAGAAATTGGTGAAAAAATAAACAAGCGGTCTAATAATACAGGGGGGCTAATAATTCTGACTTCAACTGTACATACATAGAAGTGACAAAAGTAAACTATAAAATGTATATATTTAAATATCTATGAATGTACAAAATACATAACACTGATTGTGGAGTAATGTAAACAAATGTAAATAATGTATATTAATTGTTTAAAATTGTGCTTATTATGCAAAAATTGCCTAGTGCAATTGGCTTACGTGCAAACAACAGTATAATGGCCGGAGCAGATTGAGTGCAATTGTATGTATTAATAGTGTAAACTGGGACGAATAATTTAATGTGCTACTGAGAAAAAAATTAAACTGTTTATGTCCACTGTCTATCTGTTTATTAGTCTGATTCTTTAGTCTGGCAGTCCTGCATCTCACAGTGTGAATATTCTGTGTTGTGGATGCGTGGGGTCTTTTAGGATGGAGGCAGCTCTCTTGTGGACTCTGTGATTGTAGATAGTTTGCAGAGAAGGAAGTGGGGTCCTGATGATCCCCTCTGCAGTCCTTGCCACTCTCTGCAGACATTTGCTGTCCTTTGCAGTAGCGTTGCCATACCACAAAGTAATATAGAGTTACTGATGTGCATTAATGTTATATATATATATATATATATATATATATATATATATATATATATATATATATATATATATATATATATATATATATATATATATATATGTATGTGTGTGTGTATATATGATATACATACTTTTTAAAGAAAAAAAAAAAAAAAAAAAAATATATATATATATATATATATATATATATATATATATATATATATATATATATATATATATATATATATATATATATATATATATATTTAAATTTATTTATTTTCTTTAAAAAGGCGGAAATCTCATACGACAATATAAAACAGTATTGCTGCTTCAGAATATTTCTGACATTTTGGATACATATTGGATAAATGGAGTAAAGCCACACCACATGCAACTTGATATAATGAACATTTTCACGCGAGAAAACATTTTCTATGAGGGAATGTAACAGATTTGCTGATAATGCTGCAACAACTCCTTTAAATACGAGATTAATGTAGCGAACTCACCACCTTTGATGTGAACGCACAGTTACACATTGAAAAAGAATCTCCTCGTCCACCTTTAGTGTGCAGCATCCACCTGGATGACGCTATGGCAGCCATATTGCACCGGACCACACACCAAACACCAGCTGATGAAAATGAGCGAGTTTGAGCCACTTGTACATCCCGGAAGCGTTCAGAAAGAACATAACACAGGTGAAGAAACTCGACACAGAGACACATTAACACCTCACTGCCAACTAGCGTTTTGGAAGTGTTAATGCAGACCAACAGTGACGCGCAGAAGTATAAATGCACAGCTACGCGCGTTGCATGCGCCGTTGCTTACACCGGTCACTTGACGCAGAAGTATAAACCAGGCTTAACACCACTAACAACCTAGCATTTCGCATGTGATCTCTCATCCAGGTACTGACCGGAGCTTAGCTTCAACGGGCGACCATGTGAGAGCTGCAGAGAGCTAGCTGCCAGGATAATTCTAAATGTATTTTTTTCTTCTTTCAACGCAATTTCAAAGCAATTTGTAAATTTTTGACTTAGGGCGTATTCACACTAGCCACGGTTGCCTAGATCCATGCCGAAGCGACCTTCCCCGATGGCCTGCACCCTGCATCTTTACCATCCGAACCTGAGCATGCTTCTGTCATCGATGATACGACTGTTCAGTTTAACAGGAAGAGAAGCGTGCTCGCTCAGTACAGTGGAAATTGCTTTAGTTATATTGTTTTAGAAAATCGGCATGCAGTGACACGCAGTCAAATATTTTTATTTTTATCCTCATTTTATCCTCATGATACACGTTTTAGGAGGTTTGCTGAAGGTGCAGCTGATGTAGTGAGGGGTTTGCGTCTTTAATAAACTACGACAGTTCGAGTTCATTGGAAAGTAAGAATGATAAACAAATCCATATGTAACAGTCCCCTAAAGGTGACGTTGCATCTTCAGTTTCAGGTTCAGGCACATTTTGTACTCAGTGCACTTACACTATGCTATCCGAACCATACCCAGGCATGTTTCCCGGTTTGTTTGACAAGTGTGGGTTCTCCGATCCGGGCTCAGCGCAGTTCAGTTGACCGGCCCTGGCACGGTTGGAAGAGGTGTGCCAGAGCACGCTTTGGTTGGGCTTTGTTGTGTATGCTTAAATGGCTACTTTGTATTGTAAAATCTGAAATTTGTGATGTGTGCTTTAAAAGGAAATCAATCTTATATTATATTATATTTTGTTTTTTATTATTTAATTTGCATTGATAATATCAGTTATGGCTATATAATCATTTATAAATCTTAGTTATTCATTTAGTCATCCATTTATTTGATTCATATTTCTAAATCATTTCAAGAACTCACAAGAGCTGATGATTGATTATAAAGTATGTTATGATGCTCATAAGATCCTCAGGCCCGGGGCTCCCTCCCATTTGCAGGGCGAGAGGAGAGTTTGAGCTCAGTTAGGTCTCGAGAACTCCCCTGCTTATTTATGGCTAATGACAAATTATGGATTGCTATGTTGAGATATACTGCTGGTTAAGAGCTTGACTATTGTGTCAATTGGATTGTTTGATTCACCTACATAACGCATGTCTTTTTAGTGTGGAAGGAAACTGGAGAACCAGGGGGAAACCCACGCGAGCATGGAGAGAACATGCAAATTCTGCACAGAAACATCAATTGGCCTGTTAAGTACTTAAACCAGTGACGTTCTTGCTGTGAGTGTTAACCACTGGGCAGCCATGCCACCCTATTAAGGCAAAGAAGGAGGAAGAGGGGTGGAAGGGGGATTCTTCAAGACAAAGATAAATAAAGTAAGAAACTCTGGTTATTTATAGTGAATTAGAAATCCTCCGATTGGCGAATCATGGGTAGATCCTCTCGAAATTAGTTTAAAAATAAACTTAACTTATATTTATCATTTATTATATTAATCATTTATTGATTTGATTTCTTTATTTTATTTATATTTCTTATTACTTGTTCCGCTTTTTGTGCTTTTTCCATTTTTTTGTACTATAGGGATGGTGTTTTATGAAATTTTCCTTTCCACTGAGAAGAGTTTTTATAATAACATTTGTTTTATTTGTGCAGTTCAGATGAAGTAAGAGAGTGCACCGGAACACATGCAACTAAGATTAGTCAATAAACCCTGCTTATTTATTATCATCACTTCGTCTCCTGCTTGGCTTCCTTCCACAGTCAACTCCTCTATTGATAGTAGACTATTAATACAGTTGAATACTGGTTAACAGGTTTGGGTATTGGAAACTCCTGGAGTTTGTCCACAGAAACTGACATTTCCTGACAAGATCTGGCATCCGGGGCTGGATCTTATTTATCTGGGGTGGAGAGTGTGATGTAACAGTATGAACTTATGTGATCTCATTTATATATTTTAGTATGATACATTGGATTTACTGATTTTTGTTTTAAGATAAGTGCTAGCTAACAAGTTTAAACTGACTTAATTTAAACAAACAAATTAAGCTGAACAGTACTAAATTTTTTTTTTAAATCAGCCCATATAAATTGTTTGCAACCACTTACTCTTAAACAAAATCAGTAAATCCACTTAATATTTTTTTCAGTGAATGATTGTTGGATTAAGAGAAGGTTTGGGGACATGAAAGTGTTTTTTTTTTTTTAATTAAACCATATGAATTTACATGTGACGATATATAAAACAGTTATGTTTTCTTAGAAAAATGGGTTGAAATTTTCAGCATCATTACTCCATCCTTCAGTGTCACATGATTCTTTAGAAATCATTTAAATCTGCTGATTCTGTGCTGAAAATAAAATAAAATAAAAAAAATAAAACTAAATTAAATTAAATTAAATCTGCTCTTTTACAATTTATATTCATCCTGCAAATTTAGAAGCTTTGGTTTTCAAAAAGGTTAGGTCAGGTTTATGCTATTTTATTTGGACCATTTGTTTTGCAGTCAAGAGTCCTCATGCATGACACAGTCACTTTCCGTACCCACTGTATTTAGACACTGTTTTTTCTAAGAAATATTTGTTGCAAAATATATTGTTTTAAAAATCTAAAAGCTCTTAAGGCTATATATTAAAAAGTAAGATTTATTTTAAATATTTTTTTCACTCTAATATTGCTTGTTATTTTATTGTTTTTTAATTGAATGATAATATTGTAGTAAAATTACTTCTCATACATAAAAGCATATTCATCATATCAACATACTAGACTGGAGGTTGGATTTTTTATTTAATTATTTTTTTATGCAGTGTAAAGTACTCCTAAATGCTATCAGGATTCTCCCTAGTACAGTCGGTGAGCTTTTATACACAAAGTCCTATGAACCATTATTTGGATGATCTGAAGAATAAAACAACACAGTAAATCTCCCTGATCTTGAGAGCTTTAAAGGCCCAGACCTTTGTGCCGAACAAGAGAGGAGGATTTCACATGGCTTTAATTTAAACCAACACCAACAAAGTGGGTCATGTTGGCACAACAGGAACAAGAGACACCTAGTCAAAACAGTCTTTGAGGGCTTCAAAGTGATCGCTGAGTGCCTGCATGCAGCGCTGGTGAGACAGTAGCTCACTGACATACAAATACTTCAGAGGTTTAATCCCGCCTGTGTTTCCACAACATAAACGCAACCACCTCCACCAAGCATACGGCCATTAAGAACTGAGGCATGTAATCTTACACAGGAATTAATTGCAAAACATCCTCTGGATTAATCAGGAAGCTGAGGTTAGACTTATAAAAGAACTTATGAAGCAGTTTTGTTGATGTGACTCGGTGAGTTTATATTCTGCAGACTGAAGTAAAGCTTTGAAGTTTCCACAAGAGGGCAACACACAAGAAATAGTGGCCTCACTTAAACCACAACCACTTCAAACATGTCATACACATTTCGCAATCATTTTACATGAAGTTCTCTGGAAAATGAAACTATTACAAGATATTAAATGTTTGTGTTTTACATAAATTGTAGGGCTGTCAATTGATTAAACAAAATTAACTAAATAATTGCACTTTTTTTGTAATTAATCATGATTAAACCGTGAAAAGCCATACTGATTACAGAAATAAAAACACAGGCATGTAAGTACCAATTGAATTTCAAAACAAGCAATGCCAATAACAAACAAAAATGATTTCAATGTTGGATTCTAAGTGGACAACAAAGAAAAATCCAAAATACAGGCATTGCAAATATGGAAAATTATACTAATCAAAAAGTATTGAATTCAGTGTTTCCTCTAGGATTTTTTCCAGCTGTGATGGCGGCAGGCCTTTTTTTACATCGATCCACCAACTACCTGTGGCGTTATTTCAAAGACAAATGTTGTGAGATCGCATTTATGTATAAGCCTACAGCACAAAACTTCTTGCACGCCCCCTCAAATATACGCTGCTCACTATAAAATAGTTAACTAGTTAAATGAGTGAATAAAATTACATCACCAAACAATGTAATCCAATAGATTACTTTCCATGAGGTAACCGCTGAACCAGTCAGGTCACATAACACATTGATGTTGTCATTATGGCTTTTGCATTCTAGGTGAGCTTTCAATTCAGTAAAGGGGCATCTGAAAAGTTCAAACTGTGTAAACCACTGGCAATATGTATTTTACTCTTATGTGCGTCATAATATTGACCCATAAGTAAACACGCCCTGTTTACTTTACAGTGGATCTCCCCATGGAGGCGCAGAATACTCCAGCACACAACTCTGACCATTCATAAAGAAGAAGAGATACAAGAATAACAATTTCAAAGACCCTTTAAGGGTTATCAATGCTATAATTTTGCCACAGTTTCATATCCGTTTGCTTGTGTGAGGCCATTAATTCACTGTTAACACTTTACAAAGTACATCCAGACAAGGACCTTTGATCAACTAGGCATTACATAATCAACAATACATATTTTGGGGGGTTTGGTTGGAACTGAATAAATATGATTTTCATTGAAAAATAGAGATTGGCTAATGAATGGCCTGGGACTTGTATGTAAATTTTCCCAATTTCCTCTGCAGGACTATAGTGGTTTGTGTATGGGCTGCAGAAGCTTCAGAAATATTTAGTGCTAACTGAATAGCGGCAAAGGTCAGCATTCAGACTTACATCACTTCCTGTGCACAATTTTGAAAAACAGCACAAAGACAAGCTTTTAAAGTGATGTGACATCACCGAATATGTATAACAATGAATAAGTATTGCACAAATGACACAAAAGGGATGAAATAATGCTGGAAATTCTGTCACTCAGCAGAAGAATGCAGCATTCTTTCATGTCTTCAGATTTAATATGACATCAGTTCTGTTTATGTTTTACTTTATATTACGTTTTCTAATTTCATAGGAAATAAATGTGCACTGAACACAAACTTTAGTGAACAGTACTCTAAGATTTGAATTTAAATACTCTCAGAAAAAAAATAAATAAATAAAAAACTCACCATGGTACTATCCCTTTGAAAAGGTACACATTTGTACACTGCAAATAGCGATTATTTGACTTTACTTGAAAAAAGAGGGTAAACTTGTTACCTTAAAATTGTTAAGTAAACAAACTGTGTGCATAATTCTAAAAGTGAAGTCTTTTTAAGCAAAAGCAACTTATTGCTTTTAGGGCAACAGGTTTTTTTTTTTTTAAGTAATCACTTTTTACAGTGTACAGAAAGGG
Source organism: Danio rerio (assembly GCF_052040795.2). NCBI lineage: Eukaryota > Metazoa > Chordata > Actinopteri > Cypriniformes > Danionidae > Danio > Danio rerio. Next base: position 70,433,322 of record NC_141027.1, read on the forward strand.
TCCACATTTGTACCTCAAATGTACAGTTTAGACCTTAAAACATACACTGTAAAACCCAACAGTAAATTTTATCAAATGGAATAAGTGTAGTTAACTCAAAATTTACTGAAAGTTAATTCTACTCATTTGAAAAGAGTTTTGAACTCAGTGTTGAAGGTAATAATTTAATTAAATACATCATCACTTCAACTTAAATGGTGCAAGTTCACAGTGCTCATATAGATTTTTTTTTAACTCAAATGGTTTGTAGCAATACACAATGTCACAGTACTCAGTTGGTCTGAGTTCTCTTCATTTATTGGGTTTTACTTCGTTCAAATAGCTTCATTTACGCAAATGGACTACATTACTCATTAGGATTAGTGTTTGAACTTAAATGATTTGTTGCAATCGGTTTCCTCAAATGGTTTGAATTACAATAACTTTTGGGTTTTACAATGTACGTAAGTGCACCTCTTGACATTTATGAATAAATGAAAGTGGCCGTTAATGTTTATTTTAAAGTTTCTTTTGCGTGTAGTTCCCCCCTCTTCTTTGTTATGAATGAATCAATCCAAAAGTCCCAGTAAAACAATAAATAAATTCTACAGTGCAACGAATTCACAGCGCCATCCAGCGATCATTACTATGAATTGAACCCTACAGGCAGCATTTTCATGAATGGAAATATTTACTCTAAATTATTCTTTAACTTCTCAGAAAATCCTGCGAGTTCAGCAATTCACATAACAGGCACAATACGTTAAAAACCAAATAACAAGTTTAAATCTATATGCGTATGGGCGTAAAAAGTGTCAAAAACTTAAAGTTTAAACTTGCGGCTTACAAAAGGCGGCACTAATTTTGTTCACTAATTATTTTCATTTTTAAATTATGAAAATGTAGATAAATATAGATTCAATAAAATTTGTAGTTTTAGCAAGATTTTGTGGGATTTAATTGTATGTAGGTTATGCAACTGCCCGGTGATTGCAAAAGAAAAAAAGTTAATAAATCAAATTAAACATAAAACAAAAATAAGAAAGTTATAGAAAAAATTAGAAAAAAAAGAAAAGGCTGATAATTTGATATGACTTTATAATAAAAAAACATATTTAATACGAGTTCGTCATAACTTATTTTATTAGCAATTGTTTTTACGTATTTCGGTACTTTTCATTTAAATTGAAATCCCCGCATCTTTAGAAAATGTTTGTTATAAATGTTTTTGTAGATTTTTAAATTAACATTTAAATATGAACAAACAACGAGTTTTAACTAAAGTTCTTAACATCCTTATGAATATAGAGAAGAAATACGCTAATTAATGCATTTTTTTATCAGACGCAGTATAAGAAAAGTTTAATGCATGCATGCATGTAAGGCACAAGTTTAAACATTGGTTATTTTGTGAGATGCATGACAGATGCATCATAATGAAGCATTTATAGACTAAAATTGTCTAATTTATTGCGTCTTGGCCGTCTGTTGGATGTCCAGCGGGGTGTGTAACTTTCTTCTCAGAACTGCCAAAGGGGGGAAAAAAGCTTATCGATTGATCTGATAAGAGGACAATTTAAAGGCCAGTCGCAGAGCTTTGCGCCAAAACAGAGCAATACACAGGAGATAGTGTGTGTGCATGCTTCCTATCAGAACAATACGGTCTTTAATTACTGCAGATAATACTTAATTATGTTCCTCTTACTCTTTGTCACTGTTTGTGGAAGTATCGGCGTGGAGAGCCTCCCGTTGCCCGACTCTGGTCCACATTTGGCAAATGACTGGAGTGAAGCCGTCCGGCTACGACATCTGTACGCAGCCAGACATGGCTTACATCTGCAAATAAACACAGACGGAGAAATCAGTGGATCACACATGCAAAGCTCGGACAGTAAGTGACCGCAGCTCAAAATCACTGTCATAGTTAACTCAGCACTTTATGTATATGAGCCAGGCAGGAAGGATGTCCAAGATGAAAAAGACTTGAACTATTTTTTTAAAGCACAATTTTATAGTAGTCGATTTCTTAAAAGTTTATTCATGTTGTCTTTACAAAAATGCGTAAAAATGTCAAAGGTGCAACCGTCAATAATAAAAAAAATAATAATAATACAAAAAAAACACGTGGGTGTAGCCTGAACGTCTTAAAAATATTGTTTATAAAACGTGTATTCCCATGTACATATATAGATTATTGCATTTACATTAGGCTAAATTGTCGGTAAATTGTTAGTTTGACCTATAACACGCGTGGAATAGATATCATATCATTATAAAGCGTAATTGAGTCAAACTTATGTACTTTTTGTTGAATGCAATGCTCAGCAAATGAGCACACCCCATTTTGAAAACGAATATTTTTATCCATTTCTCAGTGAATATAGGTCATATATTTGGGTGCATTTGAACAAAACAGATTTATTAAACGGATATATTTATTATAATAATATTTTAGTCACCGAACGTCTTCAAAAATAGAACAATAATACATTTAAAACATATCCCTGAAAATACTACGTAAATTAAAAAAAAAAGCTTTGAAAAAAAAAAAAAAGGTAAAATATTTTTCCCTAACATATACATTTGGGCTACTAATTTTTGGGCCGGTATCATAAGTTTTTTTTTTTTTTTTAGATTAGCTCTAGATTTGGCTTCAGTACTGACTAAACTTATGTATATGCACAACGATAATACGATAAAGCATCCTATAGAAAATCTTAATTTAAATGAGATATTTGTGAGAGGTGTGCTTATATATGCCTAAAGATTTATCATATTTATGAAGCATAAGATGTTCCCAAACATTGTTTTAATTGATTTTCATCCATAGTTACAGACATTTTGACTTGAACAAATTTATCAAAAACAATGAAAATGTTGGTCAGGGAAAAGTAACTCGAATTATTAATTTTTTGTTACGTATTATTTTTACAACACAAACACTCACGTCTTGCCGTTACCTCACAAGTCATTGATGTTCTTCTGCAAAACGCATATGCATTTTCTAGTTTAATGCAAATAAATATTTTAGGAATTTGCACATGTAACCTAAACGAGCATTAGGATCACTCTATCCACGTTAAATCTGCCGCCAAACAGAAAATTCGTTTCTAGCTTTCATCATTTCATACATTATTACATTCTATAATATCTTTTTTTTCCTCTAAAGGTTTGATGGAGATATGGCCGGTGGACACAGGCTGCGTAGCCATTAAGGGAGTTGCAAGCTCCCGATTTCTTTGCATGGAAAGACTGGGAAACCTGTACGGATCGGTAGGTTTGACAAACAGATGTAACTTAAAAAATCTGCATATATGCAAATTTAGGAAAAGTTTTTGATATGCAAGCGATCATGATCAGAGCCCATAATAGATACGCCAATATCAATTGTTTTAAGAGGTCAAAACCCAGCCAAAACTATTTCAAAAACAGGTGGAAGCAACCATTGATTGAACCGACAGAGGTCAAGTACATAAGGTTACGCATTTAAAATGCATTTTTAGAAAAGTGACGTACAATAATTTTATTCTTAGAGAGTGGAACTTCGGCTCCCAGCCATCAATAATAATAAAACTACACACATTCGCCAGAGATAACCTTGTTGTGCTAAGGTCACCAGCAACGTCCTTTATGACTGAGGAAGTGTAGACAAGCCGATTTCGCCACAGACATCCAAGCTTTATTGACATTATGTTCTGGTCACGGGTTCATTCCTCCCATCTGACGTTAGAACATTATTTTAGGGTTAGACCAATCACGGAGAACGCAGTCATCATGAATATAACTCTAAAAACGAATATCGGTATTTGGTAAACATCCTTCAAAACTGTCCATCTCTGGATACAAAAGGGAAAATTGTAAAATGTGCGAAAAGATAAAACCCAGCAAAATAAATAAATAAATAAATTGTTTAACAGACAGCTTGGCTTAAAAAGGCTAAACTAGTCAGTGAAAATCTAAGATTAGCCCAAAACTAATAGTCATCAGATAGACAAACGTTATATGTGCGGTCATTAATTTCTGCATATTTGATGACTAGTCTAGTTTTTGCCTATTCTTATACGTCTATTAGATTTTCACTGACAGTCCAAATTTAGCCTTGTTTTAGCCAAGACGACTACATTTAGACATCTATTAGACATCTATTAGACATCTTTTAAAAACAATAAATGCTTGCTTGGTAAGATTGCAAATTATGAATGACTGCAAATGACTTGAGTGCTTGATGGCACAGTTAATGCGATTGACCAGAACACACAAGAAATATTTCCCCCCAAAATTCTGCTGATTTGAATGGTGTCATAGCAGCAACCTTTGCCCATGGTGGGGTATGTTTGCATAGCTAAAACCTCATTGAAAAGAAACAGCAATAACAACCTTGGCCTCTTCATGTGGTGTGCAAACAGCTATCAAAAAAAAAAAAAACGTAAAACACATGCAGGGCAGGGCAGGTCGATGAGACATTCATATATTGTGATTTAATACGTGTTTTCTTTCGCTTTGCAGCACATTTACACTAAAGAGGACTGCTCTTTTTTGGAACGCATCCTTCCAGACGGCTACAACGTCTACTTCTCGAGCAAACACGGAGCTCTTGTGACTTTAAGTGGTGCGAAAAACAAGTTGCACAGTAACGATGGGACTTCTGCATCCCAGTTCCTCCCCATGATCAACACACTTTCAGAGGAACACACTAAACAGCACTCAGGGGAACAGCACTCTTCTGTTAACCATGGACAGGACCATCAGTTGGGCCTTGAAATAGACAGTATGGACCCTTTCGGAAAGATCTCTCAAATAGTGATCCAGAGTCCCAGCTTCAACAAAAGATGAGAAGTGATTGATCTCTTGTGGATGTTCATCGAAAACGACCTGAGGTCGAGAAAGAAGACTGTAGAAAATCAGTCCTGCCACGATGGTCAGGGCAAGACTTTCTGAAAGAAAAAATGCTAGAAGGTCCAGTACAAACAAACTGCACACTAGACAAATGTAATGTAGACTGCAAATGCAAAGCAAAATCACTCCATATGGTGAAGCTTATGGCGCATCACCTGCTGCTTGAAGTTATTTATTTGTCACTGTTTGTTAAGGAACATGCTCTCTATACATTTAAAAACTTATATTATAGTCAATATAGTGTTTACTGTGCCTTTCTGTATTTTGTTTTCTATAAGTGAATGTTATTTGGACATTTCTACAGTGGTTATAAGTAGAGATATATTACAAATCTTAATATACTGTAAAAGTAGTGAACATTTGAAGGGAATTAAAACTTAAGCTATTAAAAAATACCCATTCTTTCTTAGTACAACATAGATATTTTTGATCCACTTCAAATATTGATGACTGTATATATCACATATACCAGCGGTTCATTCCGCTGTGGCGACCCCGGATTAATAAATGGACTAAGCTGACAAGAAAATGAATGAATCACATATACCTTTCCTGTAAATTCTGTCAGTTCATAGTTTATAAAACAGTCCACATGACTACTTTAATCCTTCATATGTGATTATTTTTCTAATTTACTGAAAGAAATATGTCTGCAAAATTGTTGCAAACAATTAGTTGAATTTAAACAAACTAATAAAATTTATTGATGTTCAACTTAATTGGCTCGTTTAAATTCAGCCCGAATAAATTGTTTACAACCACTTAGCTTAAAACAATTTTGTAAATCCAAGGAATCACATTTGAATCACTTTTTTCCAGTGTTTCACACTGGAAAGAAGCTTTCATTCATCCAATCAAAATATGTAGAATAATGGTTCACAACTACACTCCCAGTCAAAAGTTTGGTACGATTTTTAAATGTTTTAAATTAAGCTTATCCTGATCACCAAGGCTGCATTTATTTAATAAAAAATACAGTACAAATTGATCAATTCATTCATTTTATTTTCGGCTTAGTCCCTTTATTAATTTGGGGTCGCCACAGCGGAATGAACTGTTAACTTATTCAGCATATGTTTTACAGCTGCAACCTAGTACAGGAAAACATCCATGCACACTCATTCACACACATACACTACAGCTTACCCAATTTACCTATACCACATGTCTTTGGACTTGTGGGGAAAGCCGGAGCACCCGGAGGAAACCCACATGAACACGGGGAGAACATGCAAACTCCACACAGAAATGCCAACTGACCCAGCTGAGGCTCGAACCAGTGACCTTCTTGCTGTAGGGCGAACATTCCCACTGCACCACCGTGCAGCCAACGGTAAAATTGTGAAAGTGAAATGTTACTGCACTATAAAATAACTGTTCAAAAGTAGTTTACAGTTTAATTTAATCATTTATTCCAGTGATTTTAAAGATGAATTTTCAGTTTCATTTCTCCAGTCTTCAGTTACATGATCCTTCACAAATTACTCTAATATTAATTATTATTATTTCTTCTAGTCGGCTTAGTCCCTTTATTAATCCGGGGTTGCCACAGTGGAATGAACCACCAACTTATCCAGCAAGTTTTTACGCAGCGGATGCCCTTCCAGCCGCAACCCATCTCTGGGAAACATCCACATACATATTCACACACACACTCATACACTACGGACAATTTAGCCTACCCAATTCACCTGTACCACATGTCTTTGGACTGTGGGGGAAACCGGAGCACCCGGAGGAAACCCACGCGAAGGCAGGGAGAACAACTCCACACAGAAACACCAACTGAGCCAAGGTTCGAACCAACAACTCAGCTACCTTCTTGCTGTTAAGCAACAGCACTAACTACTGCGCCACTGCCTCGCCAAATTATTATTATTATTATTATTAATTATAATAATAATAATAATAATAATAATAATAATAATAATAAAAGCAATAAGGACTGAAGTAACAATTTCATTTGAAACTACATGCAATAAGAAAGCAGTTGTTAAATTTTCAATAAATATTTACTTCTTTTTTTACATTTAATAAATGCTGCCTTGATGAACAGGATAATTTTCTTTAAAAAACATGAAGAAATTTTTTTTTTAAATGTACCCAAACTTTTGAACCGTAGTGTAAATTTTATTATTTGACCCAATGAAAATAAATAATTTGCCTTTATTTTCTATCTCCACGAGAACAATTTTATACAACCCGATACAAAGCATATTTTGTCTTGTTGAAGGAATTCAATTAATTTCAATTTAAAGAAGATATAGCTTTAATCAAACAACAATTGCCATAAAATGTTCATTCATCCAATTAAAAAAAAATTAAGGTAATGGTTTCACATCTAAATCTGATCACGTTAGGCGATGAAAAATAAACCATTTGTCTTAAACAACATTTATTTGTTCCTGAAAGTACAAAGCATATTGAGTTTCTGTTTAATATGCATGCACTGGCCAGTGAGTAACCTTTAAATTTTATATTGGTCAAAACAATTTTTGTAATCAAAAACATTTATATTAACTAACACTGTAAAACATGCTGAGTTGCTGGGTTCTACACAATTAATTTGTGTTGGGACAACATGAAGGAATCAAACTTAGTAGATTTTACTAATTTAAGTGGGTTGAGCATAAAACAATTAAGTTGTCCCAAAAAAGCCTTAATGATAATGTGGTTTAAGCTCATATTAAATAAGTAGTTTGAACAAACAGCAAACATCATTTTTGAATGTATGTTTTGAACTTAAAATATATTACTTAAAAAATAAAACAAATATTATTAAACTGAAAGGATAAAAAAAATATTTTTTAATTGGATGAAGTTCTGCTTGATGTTTTTCAGTCTGGGCAAATGTTTGATTATGAATGTTAAAATATAGATCAAATATAAAAACTAATGGTTTAGAGGCCCAAAATAAAATATTGGCATGTAAGATTGCAGTCATTACTAATATAAACAATGCATTTTTGTGACACCATGAAAAAAATGCTTGAAATAACAGACTTTCTAAATTGTCTGTATATATTCTAATACTTCAAAGCCATTTATAAGAAGGGGTAAAATATACTTCTTTCCCTTTAAAACCTATGCTTATGTCCTAAATGTGTTTTTTTGTAATGCTTGTGAGATTTCTGTCCTTGCCAGATGCCCTTGAATAACACACAGCTTGCAATATTAACAGGAATGTTTTTGTAGCATTGTGGCTCCCTCTACTGGTAATTCACTTGCATTTTTAGATACTGATGTTAAATGGAATTAAAATGACTACTCACTCATCTTTTATAGGAGGAGGTCAGGCTACAAGAGAAAGCGTTTTCAGAGTAATACTTGTTACAAATCTGCAACGGTGTAGATAATTCCTCATTGTATCTCTCTGCAATATGCTGTATTGACAGCTAATATTGATGGTTCTCACTGTAGTGCGTTCTGCATGCAGCATGGTACAAGTACACATCACTTAAATGGTTATTTATTTATTTATTTTGTAATGTTACAATACTGTTTTACAATACTTTTTAGTTTTTAATGTAATGATTTAACAGATTTAACAGGAAAATATACATATTTGGGTCAAAGACAAGATGAATAATAAATCGCTTATCTGGCATAAGTTTTACACAGCGGATGCCCTTCCAGCCACAACCCAGTACTGGAAAACACCCATACTCTTTTGCACTCACACACGTACCCTATGGCCAGATTTAGCTTACCCACTTGACATGAAACTGGAGCACCTGGAGGAAACCTACATCAATATGGGGAGAACATACAAACTCCACACAGAAATGCCAACTGACTAAGCCAGGACTCAAACCAGCAAACTTCTTGCTTTGTGACGACAATGCCAACCACCGAGCCACCCATACTTTTTAATTCTAAATTTAGTCAAATTTGAAATTATTTGAAAAAACTTACTGACAGTAAGTTTAATGAGCAAAACTGTATGTATTTTAAAGAATAGTAACAAATTATAAAGATTTAATATAACAGTTTTTGAGCTTTGAGTGATCTGTCTACACAGTGCCCAAACTTTTTCCTATAAAGGGCCAAAAAGCAAACTTGATTGAGGGCTGTGGGACAAATATATACAGTTGAAGTCAGAATTATTAGCACCCCTGAATTATTAGCCCCCAGTTTTTTTTCCCCCCAATTTCTGTTTAACGGAGAGATTTTTTTTTCAACACAATTCTAAATAAAATAGTTTTAATAACTCATTTCTAATAATTGATTATCCTGCCATGATGACAGAAAATAATATTTTACTAGATATGTTTCAAGACTTCAATACAGCTTAACGTGACATTTAAAGGCTTAACTAGGTAAATTAGGTTAACTAGGCAGGTTAGGGTAATTAGGGAAGTCATTGTATATAACGATGATTTGTTCTGTAGAATAATGAAAAAAATAGCTAAAAGGGGCTAATAATTTTGACATAAAAATGTTTTTTTTTTATTATTAAACACTGTTTTTATTCTAGCTGAAATAAAACAAATAAGACTTTCTCCAGAAGAAAAAATATTATCAGACATACTGTAAAAATTTCCTTGCTCTGTTAAACATCATTTGGGAAATATTTGAAAAAGAAAAAACATTCAAAGGGGGGCTAATAATTCAACTGGATACTAAAGCGTATACATTAAATTTGCCATGGGTAATTTTCTAATTTATTTAATGTTTAATAAAAACTAGAAAATGTTACTTTAAATCAAATTAACTACTCTAGTTTAATTTTAAGATGTTATAATGAACTTATTACAGTAAAATCATAAACAATCCCATTTATAACATAATGGAGTTCAATACTGAATACACTGCTCAGAGCTGCTCCTGCCTTTACCTTTATTTACCTACCTCTATCTGTCGAGTGACAGTATTTACATTTTAGAAGTCTGATTCATTTACAACATTTAATTGAATCATTTACTTTCCGTTGACTGTTTTTTTTTTGTATCTCAGCAATAAAAAAATAAAATTAAAAAAAACAACCACCTTGTCATCGTTCTCCCTCACTTCTCAGATGGCATAAGGCTGATATGTGATAGTGTGCCAAATCAAAGGTTACCATGGGCCAACTTTGGGCATCTCTGGTCTAAACACTTCATCAAATGTTTATTGATCCAAATATGACTGACAAGTTCTTGTTATATGAACTACGGTTATACTGAAGGACATTTTATTAAATAAATACATTCTGTAAATAATGCCATATAAATTACAGTAATGTGTTTGGTCAGAAAACAAAAACAAAAAACAAGACATTATCATACTCCTCAATTCACTATCGAAATTAGATATTAGGCTTACATTTAGGTGAAATATACTAATACATCTTATATTATTGATTGTTTTAGACATTTTAATGTATACTTATTGTAGTTATTGAGTTTTTAACGATATTATTATTATGGTCGAAGTAGTAATGTTTTATTAGTGTAGGACCGCATGTAAAAGTGCTAGCATGCTAGCATATCTCCAAAATAAGCCTTCGTTTGAAAACACGAACAGTATATTCCATGAAAAGACAAAATAGCGATATATTCACAATAAAAATTGTGAGAATAAGTAAATGATAGCTTACCGTATTTGACACCTGAAAATACGTTTTTGGTCTTCACTCTTCAGTGCAGATCTAAAAATGCAAACCGGTAAATCTTTAAATATTATTGTTACCGACTGACGTCTTTCTTTCAGTACAAACAACCGGATATCCAACTTATTTCAAGATCTGATCAGAAATACACACAGTTAGTGATGCAAGCCTTTAGCTTTCCTTCCAGTAGACGGCGCGTTGGTTCAGTCCCATCGGTGTTAACATTCGGCTAGGACCGAAGAAGAACGATTCCGGAAGACCACCCGTAAACTCTTCTGATCAGAAAAACAAGCTATTTTAATGTAAAAATGGCATTTGAGCCCAATAATGATGATTTGTTTGACTCCATCATCATGGCCGATGACAGGTAACGTTAACTAAAGTCACGCACAAACTGTTGCGTCACGAAGTTAGTGTTCATCAATGTAGTCCAGTGTGTGAGTTTGTGTTTAAGTTAGTTCAGTGTCCTTAGCTGTTATTATTTTACATTTAGGCTCATAAATATGCTTTTCTCTTTTAGGTTTCATGTTGAAGGTTATCAGGAGGGCTTTGACGAGGGAGTTCGACAGGGGACCATCGAGGGTAGAAATCACGGGCGGCTGCATGGAGCCAAACTCAGTGCAGAGGTGAAATACACATAATGTCAGATTAACTTGGTTTGGATTAAAGGAATATCACCATTTGTTTTCCTACATGGACGTAACCAATACATTCCTTTCGTGTATTTTAGTAGGTAAAGCTATTACATTAAGTTCATTGTACTGAATAAGTTCTGAATAATGCTATAGCCTTCTGGAAAAGCAGTGCCAGGGGGTTTGCTGTTGTGTTTTCACAATGACTTTGTGTGATTTACAATGAGACAACACAAGCATTGTCCAAGCATTGTACAATCTTAATTAATCAGTTCAACATATCTTGAAAAGCATTATTAGTCAAGGGGCAGTTCACCCAAAATTGAACAAACAGAAGATACTTTGATGAAAGCTGAAAACATAACCATTGACCTCCATGGTATTCGTTTTTCGTTCTATGGAGGTCAATGGTTAAAGGTGTTAGACCAGAGTCTCCACGCCAGATAAATACGATCCAGTCCTGGATGCTTGATCTTGTCAGGAAATGTCAGTTTCTCCAGGTATTTGGACAACAAGTCAGCAGAGCAATACCCAAACTGTTAACCAATATTCAACTGAATTAACAGTCTACTACCAAGAGAAGAGCAGATGCAGGAGACTTTCTCTCATCTCTTACTTATTGTCGGCTGCACGTCCATGATGCGAATTTCCCCTTTAACCATATCACAAAGGTGCTCTATTGGATTGAGATCTGGTCACTGTGGAGGCTATTTTAGTACAGTGAACTCATTGTCATGTTCAAGAAACCAGTCTGAGATGATGGCACCCGCTGTGGTCTTCTGCTGCTGTTGCACATCTGCCTCAAGGTTTGATGTGTTGTGCATTCAGAGATGCTCTTCTGCATACCTCATTTGTAACGAGCGGTTATTTGAGTTACTGTTGCCTTTCTATCTAGCCATTCTCCTCTGACCTCTGGCATCAACAAGGCATTGGCACCCACAGAAGTGCCTCACACTGGATTTTTTATTTATTTTTCTTTTCGGACCATTCTCAGTAATCCCTAGAGATGGTTGTGCGGGAAAATCTCAGTAGATCAGCAGTTTCTGAAATACTCAGTCCAGCCCATCTGGCACCAACAACCATGCCACATTCAAAGTCACTTAAATCCTTTTTCTTCCTCATTCTGATGCTCGGTTTGAACTGCAGCACATTGTCTTGACCATGTCTACATGCCTAAATGCATTGAGTCGCTGCCATGCGATGGACTGATTAGAAATTTGAATTAAGGAGCAGTTGAACAGGTGTACCTAATAAAGTGGCTGGAGATAGAGTATGTGTGTGTGTGTGTGTGTGTGTGTGCGTGTGTGCGTGTGTGCGTGCGTGCGTGCGTGCGTGTGTGTGTGTATAAAATTAGGGAAGCACGGTATTGGAAAAATTACACATTGCAATTTTTGTTTTTATTCTGTGATTATATATTTCCATATGGCTACAATTTTACCACATAAGCTGAATAAATGTTTGCGATGTGTGTTATTTAGGGATGCTTCTGAAGGGGAGTTCATAGAATATAATAAACAATCTACAAGCATAGACAAATTAATTCATAAAAAAATGTGCTAAGTAAATACATTTTAGCGTTTTATTGTAATCGAAATGTATATTATTCATTCATTTCCCTTTGGCTTAGTCTCTTTTTTTTAATCAGGGGTCACCACAGCAGACTGAATTGCCAACTTATCCGGCATAAGTTTTACGCAGCGGATGCCCTTCCAGCCGCAACTCAGAACTGGAAAACATCCATACACTCTTGCATTCACATACATACATGGCCAATTTTAGCTCACCCACTTGAGATTTAGCACATGAAACTGGAGCATCTGGAGGAAACCCACACCAATACAGGGAGAACATGCAAACTCTACACAGAAACGACAACTGACAAACCAGCGACCTTCTTGCTTTGAGGCAACAGCACTACCTATTGTGCCACCGTGTCGCCAAATCTATTATAATCAAGTGTAAAATAACACTGCATAGTCTTAGTTCTATAAACAATTGCATACAATTAATCATTTTATTCATTTTTCAGTGTTACAAATGGCACATTTTCTTATACCTGAACGTTTTTAAAACCCTCACACAGTCATATGTCATTCTGGCATTATATAACGAGCATAAAATGTTCTTAAACTGACAATAATATCGTTTATCACAATATATTTTGGTGCAGTTTATCGTAAAACAAAAAATATATTTTTATAAGAGGCCTAGATATGTACTAAGCCGTTTAAAATGTCTTGAAACTATTTGTTATTAAAGGGATGGTTAATATTATTGTCTTTATGAATGGTATTGACATAGAGCTACTGAAACTATGTATAGATAAATGCATGCAAAACATGACCTTCTTTTCACCTGTTTTTCAGGTTTCATTTTACTATGGATTTGCACTCGCATGGAAATGTCTCCTTCAAAGTAGCACTGATGTTAAAGCAAGGTATGTTCTTTAACATACAAATGCTTCACATATTTGTCAGCTGCTGAAAGTCAGGTTGTTTTTTTCACTATCTGCTTTCTTCGGGGTGCAAACTTGTCACTTTTCAGCAAATTAAGCTGTTGTCGTGTTAAAAAAGATTGTTGACGTAAATCATTTAGATCTGTAAAAATAAATAAGTCGGTGGGTGGTGGGTCTAATCGCAAAAGCTGTGATATGAATTCAATATAATTACATAAACTAGCATTGTCAGTTTTAATTGCCATGAGTTAAATCATGATTAATTTCAACTTAATCAGATTTATCTGTTGTAAATGTATCTTAAATGAATATAATGTTGCAACATTAGTAACTTTTAAAGACCCTATATAAAATAAAATGATAATACTAATTATTATTATTCTAGAAAAAGACTGAAAGCGATGGAATCTTTAATCGGAGTGATCCAAAACTTCCCATATGAAGACCCTCAGTATGAGAAGCTTCAAGAGGACATGGAAAGAGTACGCGCAAAGTTTAGACAGGTAATGCTTTCAGCCGTGTCCTGTAGCTTTAACTGTTATAACACAAGCCAATGGTTTTTAATTGGTTCATTTTAGCAGTGGTCATTTAAACAACATTAACAAGTATTATTTTCACAGGTGTGCTCTTTACTGAACGTGTCGACAGACTTTCGAGAATATCTGAGCGGATCGACATCAATGTCCTTCTGAGACTACCAGAAGCTTACAGCAGCAGTTATGGCAAACTCAGAGCACCTCCGAGAGGCCATTTATAGGCGGACCGTGCTGACCATCATCTGCAAAGAGCCAGTGGTGATGCGAGCATTTTTGAGGTGATCATGTGTAAAAGAGTAGACCGGTTTCACTCTTACTGGTAAGGTGGAATTGTGCAAACCAAACTCTGGAACTGAACTCTAGAAAACACTGAGTGAAATGGTTTGAGTTGTATTTTTAAGAGTTTTAAAGAGGAGAAAAATTAAGCAGTAAAACGAGTCAGTCTAATAAACAAACCAAAGTTTTGCTCTTCATAAGAACTTTCCATATCCTAATATGGTACTCTTTCCTTGGGTGGAATGATCTTAATTTGCAAACAATAACTTTGATAGATAAAGGTGTTCATGAAGACTATAAACACCATCTTGTGGTGGAATTGGAGATTGACTCTTGTTGTTAGGTGGCTCCGCCTGCTGGTGAGCTGAAATTACTGCAGGAGTGTGATATTTGAAGAAGAACTACTAGTGTAATGGAGATGAGAAGCGCATACCATTTTTGGTTAAAATCGCTCTGGAAGTTTTGACGATTATAATTTAATATATGTTGATATTAAAGGCATTTCTTAACAAAGTAAATGATTTACAGTCATTAATTTGATGAATACATGTGTTAATTCTGGATATTATTGTTTTATATTAATGTTAATCACTGCTTTTTCAACATACTGTTGTTATCAATACTTGTAGAAGTTACATGTGATTAGTCTTTTATTAGTTCAAGATGTTATTGGATGTGTTTTAATGGGAAAGTTCATTCAAAATGTGAAAAATTGACATTCTTACGCTCCTCACAAACCTGTTTTAGTTTCTTTTTAACACATAAGAAGTTATTTTGAAAAATGTTGGAAGACTGTGTAACCATTGTCTATTATTTGTTTTTCATACTATGAAGGTCAATGGTTACAGATTTCTATTATTTTTCAAAGTAACTTGTTCTGTGTTCAACAGAAAAAGGAAACCATAAGGGTATAAAAACCTTGAGGGTTAGTGAAATGTAATTTCAGATGAACTATTCCTTTATCATCATGTAGTATTAGTTTAGTCTAAAATGAAAATTCTCCCTTCACCTCTTTGAGTTTCAAACCTATAATACTTTTATTCATTTTTAGAGCACAAAGCAGATATTTTTAATCATGCGAGAGATATTTATTTTCTACAAGTGACACTCTGCTTACCCAAAACTATAATTCATTCATACATTAATTTTCTTGTCAGCTTAGTCCTTTTATTAATCCGGGGTCGCCACAGCGGAATGAACAGCCAACTTATCCAGCAAGTTTTTACGCAGCGGATGCCCTTCCAGCCGCAACCCATCTCTGGGAAACATCCATACACACACATTCACACACACACACACACACTAAGGACAATTAGGCTAACCAATTCACCGCATGTCTTTCGACTGTGGGGGAAACCGGAGCACCCGGAGGAAACCCACGCGAAGGCAGGGAGAACATGCAAACTCCATACAGAAACGCCTACTGAGCCGAGGTTCGAACCAGCGACCTTCTTGCTGTGAGGCGTCAGCACTACCTACTGCTCCACTGCTTCGCCCCCAAAACTAATGAGGTTTCCAAAGAGATTCATTATAATTAACCACTTTGAAATTTTTACATTTCCATCTGCTTTCTAAGCGGTTTTGAGATATTGAGTTTACATCACATAATGCAAAAATTGCATGGGGATCTTTCATTCATTTACCTTCGGCAAAGTCTCTTTATTATGGGTCGTCAAAGTGGAATGAACAACAACTTATGCAGCATATGTTTTACACAGTGGCTGCCTTTCCAGCTGCAACCCAGTACTGGGAAACACCCATACACTGTCACATGCACACTTATACACTACGGCCAATGTAGTTTATTCAATTCACCTGTACTGCATGTCTTTGGACTGTGGTGGAAACCGGATCACCCGGAGGAAACCCACGACAACATGGGGAGAACATGCAAACTCCATACAGAAATGCCAAATGACCCAGCCAGGACTCAAACCAGCAACCTTTTTCCTGTGAGGTGACAGTGCTAACCACTGTGCAACCGTGCCACCTATGTTTTTAAAACATTTTTTAAATTTTTTTTATTTTTAAGAAAGGTTATGTTGAAAAAAAATTAGGTATACAACTAGAGCTTGCTTGTTTTGACAAAATACTTAAATATTCTGCACAATTATTTGCATTTTAATTATTAAGTTATTATTATTGTATTATTAAATTAATTAAATTATTTAAAAATTTTGATAGGACAAATAAATCTTTTTCAACTGGGTCATTCAAATTTAGCCCTGTGAAAGTCAACAATTGCATTCATAATTGTCTTTAAAATCCTTAAAGTTAACTTGCACAAAACTTGCAGAAAAATCCATCAATTGAATCTGCAGAAACCCTTTCGATAATTATTGTTTAATAATATATATTGTTGTTAATATATATATATATATATATATATATATATATATATATATATATATATATATATATATATATATATATATATATATATAGCTATGTACAATGAACAGTTTTTATCTTTTTTAATAGAATGTGTATTTTGAAATGACAATAGAGAATATTTTCTTTGGGAAACATTTAAAAAGGCATCTTCTGGAGAAATTTTATAATATTTGTCATTAATCCAGCTAGAAAATTGTATATGGCTTTCTTCAGTTTTGTTGTTATTCTCTTTTACAACATTAATTAAGAAACAGATAAAATTGCATGTTATATATTGTATATTTAGTAGGGCTGCACAATATATTGTTTCAGCACTGATATCACAATGTGTGCATCTGCAGAAGTCAGATTGCAAGATTTGCAAGGTTGAGTCTGGATTATAGTTGAACAAGAGCTAAAGAATTGTATTTAATTACTCTTTTTATTTTTAATACGGATTTTTATGATTTATGTTTTACTAAAGTTTATACACACATATATATATATACATAATATATATATATATATATATTAGTCCAAATATCTACATTTTAAAGCAAAAACTATATTTTTTTACTCCACTGGCAGATAATTTTGCTTGTTTTATGAAAAACTTATACATTTTGCCTCTTATTTTCCTGCCTCTAAACGCTTATTTCTTCTGAAGTTAAAAATAAAACAATATTTTACTTAATCTAAGAATTTTTAGATATTTTGACTAGATATGAGACAAAGTAAGAAAAGTGTTGTTTGCATTGTGATCATTCAATTGCTGTACCTGAATACTGACTCTCCAAAAACCTGCATAAAGCTATTCAAAGCATTTTGTGAAATTGCATTGCAATACTTAACGCTGAAAAACGAAATTACAATATCAGATTTTTCCAATATCATGTTGCCCTAATATGTAGTATAGTTTTAACTTGAATATAGCCAATGTTGCTGATTTGTCATTAAAACATAAAGGAAAAACAATAATTAAACAATAGCTGTGTTTCCATCCCAAAGTTATGAATCCTAAGACATTCCTCTGCTAGCTCTTCAGTGCCATTTCACGGGTGGTCAGCAGAGTCTCCTGACAGATAGATAGTTTTCCTCCCCTCGGGCCCTGAATGGGCGACAGTTGCTGTGGCCGCAACAATGCTGCAGTGAGGTCCGTGCGAGAGGCCGGGGGGCTGCGCGACGCACTCTGCTTTTTTGTTCTGCTCCCCCTCACACTTGAAGAGTCCGAGGTGCAGATCAGAATTCAGGCGGACAGCAGTTGGCAGCGTATTAGAAGGTGTTTCTGGAGATGCCAGCTGGTCTACGCGGTGGGCAGCAGCAGGTAAACACTAAGCCCCGTTGGCGGCACCTTCTGAGCCCTGACAGATAAAACCCTGCTCTTCCCTGAAGACCTCCAGTCAGCCGCTGCAAGGCCCTGCCCCTACATCACTCATTATGAGCTGCTGCTGGAGTCATACAATTCAGTTCAAGTTTATTTGTATCGCACATTTCATATACAATGGTAATTCAAAGTGCTTTACGTAAACGAATAAAAGAAACAAGTATAAGAAATAAAAACATCAAACATTTTAAAAACATTCAAATGTTTAAACAGGTATGTAAAAGAAAAGAAAGACATAATAATGTGATCTGTGGGACGTAGAAGAGTGAAGGTAAAGGCACAGTGAAACAGATGTGTTTTCAGTATTGATTTGAATGTACCTAACGTTGGAGCACATCTGATCATTTCTGGAAGCTGATTCCAGCAGCGGGGGGCGTAGTAGCTGAAGGCGGATTCACCCCGCTTTGACTGATCTGTTGGAATTTCTAGTTTATATGATCCTAAAGATCTGAGTCATCTGTTTATATACAGTGAGCATATATGTAATGTATTGAGGTCCTAGGCCATTTAGTCATTTATAGACAAGTAATAATACTTTACAATCCATTCTGAATGTAACTGGGAGCCAGTGTAAAGACCTGAGGACCGGTGTAATGTGCTCTGATTTTCTAGTTCTGGACGAGCTGCAACTGTCTGACAGTTTTTTTGGAAAGGCAGTGAGGAGTCCAGTACAGTAACCCACCCTGCTGCTTATAAAATCATGAACAAGTTTCTCTAAAGCCTGGTTTATACTCAACGTGTCCGCAGAGTTTACGGATGTTCGCTTTGGGTGCGCGTAACTTGATTTCGGCTGGTGGTGCGCACACCATTTTTTGAGACTCGAGCGAACAGTGTGTGCGGCGCAGCGTTTGATTTGAGTTGAAAATGAAACACTCTGAAGAGATTTTGTCTGAAACAGTATGACTGTCTAGACATCTTTATGATCCCTGATCATAGAGATAACCTAATGATCAATAATTCTTGGCTAGAAATTGCAACAGCCGTGGGAGAAAGTTTTTGTTAAAAGGTTTAGAAAAACCTGAAGGATTGGTTTGTTCAAACCAAAAGAGGTCATGGCAAAAGTGGAGACCCAGGTACACAATAACAGAATATGTTTTTGCACCATTCATCGATTTTACACTGTTTATTTTACAATTTTGAAGTTAAAAATTTAATATTTACAAAACTATAATTAAGGAACAGATTATTTCTTTGATAACTGGAAAAAGAGTATTTGAACCATCAGATTACAAGATACTGATGCCTGTTTTTCTAGGCTTTACTGGTGGTAACGGTAAGGAATGTTGGACCATTATTGCCTTTTTAGCATACGCATAGGACAGAAACCAGCCAGACAGTAATGTGTGAATTGTTGAGCGGACTAAATCTAAAAAAAGCATCTGTATTTATTAGTAAGTTTACTTTTTTTTTGCTTTTATTCTTGCCATGATAAAATATATTCATAGAGTAACTCATGTTCTCCTTTTATTAATATTTTAATAAACTTTAATAGGTAAAACTGTCAGAGATATGAACAAAAGCAAGTGATGCATCAAAGTTTGATTAAAAAAATCTTGAATGGTTATACAAATCTGTATAATCATTAAAATAATTAATAAAAACAATAAAAATTATTTGTTTAAAAGTATTGAATGATCTAAATCACAGGTGTCAAACTCAGTTCCAAAAGAAGGAGCTCTGCAAAGTTTAGTTCCAACCCTAATTAAACACACCTGATCAAACTAATTGAGTCCTTCAGGCTTGTTTGAAACCTACAGGTAAGTGTGTTGGAGCAGGGTTGGAACTAAACTGTGCAGGGCTTCGGCCCTCCAGAAAGAGTTTGACACCCCTGATCTAAATGATATGAAGTCCTTCCGAAAACTTCCTACTTCTCTGTTTATCCGTCTGTCTTTATGGTCAGTTTCTTTTGTCCGCCCCCTGTCGTTTTAAAGAATATCACAACAGCGAACGTGGCAAGTATAAAAGCCTCGTCTGTTTCGCGAGGTGCGCGCACAGTCAACGGAGATGTGCGATGTGGCGCCAAGCGAAATTATAAATCCAGCTTAAGTCATCACTGGAATCAAAGCATCTAATTCTTGCAATGTTTTGTGATGATAGTATGCTGATTTAGTTACTGTTTTGACATGACTGAAACTCATATCTGACTTCAGAATCACACCAAGATTCTTTACCTTATTTTTTGTTATTTGACCCTTAAGGGGGTCACACTTGATGTGCCACTTGGCGACGCGCCACTCAGCTCCATGCATTTTAGAATTCTAAACATAGGTTTCTATCAGGATACACACACCGGTGCCGATAGTCGGCGGCTGTCCGCGGCGCCCAGCCATGACTCAGGACACTGTTTGTAGCGGCTTTCCAATGCCGCTATTGTTGGTAGAGTGAGCAAGTTTTTAACGCGTGAAAGTCAGAGTCCGTAGGCAAATAGATGCAAATAAAAACGTCTTTATTTTCCAATCAACTTCCAATCAACAGAATTACTTTGGCTCTTTCCTTAATCTATATGCACACTTCTCTGTTACCTTGAGTTACGTTGAGTTACGCTCAGTTACGAGACGAGATGCTCAGTTACGAGTCAAGACGATACGGTCAAAAACTGTGCGCTTCCGACCAACACTATCTTACTCCATGCAGTGAAGCCACAGTTATATAGTCTCCTACTGACACCTTGTGGCCAATAGCCAAAATACAATGTATGGCTCCCACACTGTTCATATTTCTGGTGCGCCACAGATCTTCATCTGAATAGTTTCATTTTAAATACATGTGAAATGCATCCGGTGTGCGACCTGCTTTAGAGCCAAGGTACACATTCACCTTGAGAACCTCATTTCTGCTCCCAAATGAAATGACTTCAGATTTTGTTTGACTGAAGCAAGTTTTGGCATATCCAACTGTTAATTTCATCAATGCATTGGTAGAGAGAGTCAATGGGGCTGAGTCGTTAGTAGGGCCAGACAGAATCTGCGGATGTTTGTTGCTATTTCTGCTGAGTATTTTGGTAAAAATCTGTGGAATTATTTTGCGAGTATCATAACTAAAACCTTAATATGTGAAATGAAAAATAATAGCTTTTTAACTTTTATTTAATGTTTAAAATGCAAATTAAATTAGATCCACTTTATTTGGTAAACAAAGAAACTCTCTCATATAATATATCTATTAAAAGACAGAAAATAATACTTTACAAAATGCATACAACATAAATCAGATGAACATTTTCATATTAGTCAATAATATTAATGTACTTGATTAAAAAAATTAATAAATATAGATTTACACACATATACTCAATTAAATGAACAGAATTAATGATGGGCTAAAAATCTGTGGAAATCTGAGGAAAATTTGCGGATTTCTGCGCGAGCAGATTCTGTGTGGGCCTAGTCATTAAGCAGTAACGCCCCATTCACACGGGGCGTCATCTTCAATGCTTCCCATTCTCTTTGAATGGGTGACGTCCGGCGTTGCCGAACTGCATTGTGGATCCGCCGGCGCCACTTCAGAGCCGTTGCTTGCTGCAAAAGTTGGGACTTGCTCAACTTTTCAAGCGCCGATGGATGCGTCAGCCAGTCAGATCACTGTATGCAAATACACCAGCTCAGACAGTGGCCTACGCTTGACAAAGGGCGTGTCTGAAGTTGGGGCTGACAAAATAGTCATAGCAGCATCAGCCAATGAAATTAGTCCGCAATCGGCTTCTGTCTAAGTTGGTGTATTTGCACACAAAATACAAAATAATGTATTTGCGTAAGTAGATCTGATCGAAGAACTGAGTGTTATCAGCATAGCTGTGGTAGGAGATTTTAATGCATTTTCTTTATCAGTAAATATCAGTAAGTATGCTATCTGTTAATTGACAGTTGTTTGTCAGTATTTTTTTTTACCTACCGTGCATAAGACGTAGCGTCTCTAACCTAATGTTATGAGAGAATTGTAAATTAAAAATTTTAATGAAGAAATAAAAAAAATTACTTATTTTGACATAAAAACTTATTATCATAATCTGTTAAAACTTGTTTTAAACAAATAACAAACTGGCCAGCTCATTTCCTCAGTCAGAAATTGTCCATTTGAATAATTAAAAATGTAATCAGTCTTAAAGCCTTCTTCTATTGGTTATTTTCACAATTTAAGATGGCATACTGTCAAAAATTGGACAAATTAGCTCATACATGGGCCAAAATCTAGACTTTGTCAATGGGGGGAGGATCTTTCGAATCACTCAAACCTCCCCCTGCGTGGCCATGGGCCTGCGGGTAATTATCTTTTATCTGTTCTTATGTTATAATTAATGTCTATGAGTGTTTGTACACTGCAAAAAAAAAAATGCTATAACACAATGTCAAGACAACTAATATTTTAATGCTGCTTTAACTTCAGGTTTCAACTTAATTTTATTAAGTTATACAAAGTTTTACTTAATATTTTTTGTCAGTTTGGTTGTTGTAAGTTTAGAGGACTAGAAAAGTTCATTTGATTTAACTGAAGAATGAAGGCAGCAAGATTTGTTGACAGTGTAGAGTCAGGTGTCTCTTTATTACTTGCATGATCTATAAATAATACATCATCTTTCTCAGATTTTGTTTGTGTGTTTGAGTGAGGGATGGAGGTGGAGGCTCATTCCAAATGCAGAACAGAAGTACATGAACTTGGGGGGGTTGTAAGACAGAGGGCCGAGTCTGTGAAAGAGAGTTAGAGAAGCGATGTTTCTTTGGTTTCCTTTCAGTTGTGGAACAGAGTGGATGGGGCCGGCGAGAGGGAGGGAGGCCGAGAAAATGAAGCAGGACGCTGGAAGGTTTCAGAAAATGTTCAGGAATTTCAGGAGCAGGTGGCGAGTGGTGACATGAAAGGAGGACGTGACAAATGCAACCGACGGGCACTTGAAAAAAAAAGGCCCCAAGTTGAATGGTGGCATAGTATCTCCCTTTTTTTTTTGCCTTGGTGCCTCATACCCCCCACTCTTTCCCTCACACATACACACACACACTCAGACAAGCTCCAATCTCAGTACTGAGCTGCTTGCTTCCTCGCATGGCTCATGATGTGGATGATAAATGCGCAATTCCTATTCACGGCGCAGACAAGAAAGGTTCGAGCACTTCAGTAAGATGAAGGGGTGAAGGGGGCAGCATGTGGCCTTCAGGGAGTTTTGGCTAGTCCTCATGTTCTGCATACAGTAATGTAGTATTTCAGTACCGACAATTTCTCAGTTGTCAATCAGGCTTTTTGGTGCTGGAATATGATCAGTGTTGACTTGAAAAAATGACATTTTTCTTAAAGCAAATCAATTCCAAATAGGGTTGGCTGGTTAAGCATACCAGTGTAGCCCTATATACAATACCTGACAAAAGTCTTGTCACCTATCCATGTTTTAGGAACAAATAATATGTTGAATTCTAGTTGATCATTCGGTATCAGAAGTGGCTTATATGAAAGGCCTCTAGATTATGCTTATTTTACCAAAATACAATATGATCATGCCTTGATTTTGAATTATTTATTTAAGACAGCAAGGTTCCTTCAACTTACCCCAGACATGCTCAATAATGTTCATGTCTGGTGACTGGGCTGGCCAATCCTGAACCATCTGACCTTCTTTGCTTTCAGGAACGTTGATGTGGAGGCTGAAAGATTAAAAGGAGTGCTATCCTGTTAAAGAATTAGCCCTCTCCTGTGGTTTGTAATGTAATGGGCAACACGAATGTCTTGATCCCTCAGGCTGTTGATGTTGCTATCCACTCTGCAGATCCCTCGAACACCCCCAACTGGATGTAACCCCAAACCATGATTTTTCCTTCCCCAAACTTGACTGATTTCTATGAGATTCTTGGGTTCATGCGGGTTTCAATAGGCCTTCTACAGTATTTGTGATGATTGGGATGCAGTTTAACAGATGATTCATCTGAAAAATCTACCTTCTGCCACTTTTCCAAATGATCAACTAAAAGTCAAGTTATTTTTTGTTGCTCTTACAACTGGGATTGACAGCAAGAATTTTGTCAGGTAGTGTACATCAGATGACAGTGTAAACTAAGGCTCTGAACAAGATTAAACAGCTTCTCATTCCTGAAAGAGCTTATTTAGGAAAAAAAAACTCTTTTAACATGCTCACTGTTGATCTTCCCCTTCAAAATGTCGTCTGATTGCGGCCGTTGTTGAGATTTAAACGCAAATATCTATATCAAATCTGAATAACTGAGTCAATTCTCTTACAATAAACACAAGGCCATCTTTTCTCCGTTTTATTAGCTTAATTGGTTCCTCATATTAAGCCTAATAATTGCACCAGTTTGCTTAAATTTTTTTTTATATTTTATCTCTTGATTTTATTAGCAAAACTTTCAAACAAAGACAAACAAACAAACCATCCCTAAGTGCTGCAAATGAAATAAACATTAAAAAATGTAGATTTAAAAAATAAAAATAATAACAATAATTAAAAAAATTAATTATCAAAGCAAAACAGAAGAAGCTAGAACTCTTTAAAATAAAAACTCTTCATAAAATAAAATAAAAATACATTAGAGTTTATGTAGAAAGGATTGGAGAGATCCCCAAAGTCTCCTGAATTTGTCCCATTTGTGGTTGAGGTCATAAGTTAATTTTTCTAAAGGAAGAAAGACTGACAACTGAGAAATTCACATGGAAATAGTTGGAATCTGAGAAGTAGACCATTTTAGTAATATACATTTCTTAGCCAGAAATGCAAGAGTTGTAAACAGAAGTTTGAGCTCTGAGTCTTCAAGAATCTCTTTCAACAAAAAATCGTTTTCCAATTTTCTCCTGGATCTTAGAATGAACCCCTCTCCAAAATGGTTGGATGTAAACACAGAACCAAAATACATGAGAAAAAGTGGCATTACAAGTTTTGCTCTTAAAACAGAGATCGTAACAGACTGGGAACATTTTATGCAGACGAACAGGTGTAAAATAAATTCTGTGGAAAAATATACATTTTTAAAGGAAAATATGCACATTATTTTTAATGATCACATACATTTTTTTTCGTCATTGCCAATTTTTTTTTTTGGGGGGGCACCCCTCTAAATAGTTGCATATAGGTCTTTCAATCATTTCAATTAGCAAAGTTGTATAAAATCTAGCACCTAGGCATGCACTGATTATACACACATTTATAGATCAAATGGGTTACTCTCAAGTAGGCATAGGACGATAACGGTCGATAAGTATACAGTAGTTTGGAAAAGTCAAGGTTTTAAAGCCGACAAAATTTTCTGCTATGCCGTTCTAACAGTTTCTGTTCCAAAATATTTAAAATGTTTCTTGAATAAAATATATTGTGTTTAAAGGGGAAAAAAGTTTTTGTTTTATAAAAAGAATATATTTTAGAGCAGTAATCACAAAACCGTAAAATCGTGAAACCGTGATATTTTTATCCTAGGTTATCATACCGTCAAAAATCTTATACCGGCCCATGCCTACTCTCAAGAACTCAGTGAAATCTAGTGTGGTACTGTGATAGGTTTGTTCATGAAACTTTCTCCATATAAATATTCCACAATCAACTGTTAGTGGTATTTTAAAGGTGAAAGTGAAAGCAGCTAGGCAATGAAATGGTAGACCATGTGAAATCCCAGAGTGTGGTCATGCTGAAGGGCACAGTGTATAGAAGTTTCTGCAGAGGCAACAGCTACAGACCTCCAAACATGTTGCCCTCTGTATAGTTTAACACTGCATGGAATTTAGTGGAATAGGCTTTTTATGACTGAACAGCTTCTTCCAAGCCTTACATCACTGCAATGCAAAGTGTGGAATGCAGTGGAGACGTGTGCTCTGTAATGAAGAATCATGCTTTTCTGTCAAAACGTCTGATGGATGAGTTTGGTAATTTCCAAAAGAATGGTACTTCCCTGACTGCATTGTGCAAAGTTTGGATTATGGTGTGTTTTTAGGGGTTGGGCTTTAGCAACTTAATTACAGAGAATGGAACACTTAATGTTTCAGCATACCAAGAAATTTTGCACAATGCTTCCAACTTTGTGGGAACAGTTTATGGGGATTCTTGTTTCAACAAGACTGCACATCAGTGCACAAAGCAAGGTTCATAAAGACAAGATTGAGCAAGTTTGGTGTGAGAACTTCGACTGGCCAGCTCAGAATCCTGATCTCAACCCGATGGAACATTATTGAGATGAGTGAAGGCAGTGAGCCAGGGCATCTCTTCCAACATCAGTGTCTGACCTCAGAAATGTGCCTCTTTTCTAGAACAGGGGTGTCCAAACTCGGTCCAGGAGGGCAGTGTCCTGCATAGTCTAGCTCCAACTTTCTTCAACATATTTGCCTGGAAGTTTTAGTATACTAAGAAAGAGCTTGATTAGCTGGTTTAGGTGTGTTTTAGTGGGGTTGGAACTAAGGGTGCAATCACATTATGCTATACGAACCGTGCACATCATCATTTACTCACCCTTGACTTGTTGTAAACCTATCTTGAGTTTTTTTTCCTGTTGAACACAAACAAAGATATATTGGAAACCTGCAACCATTGACAGCCAAAGTTAGAAAAACAAATAACAACAAGTGATTTGGAAGAAGTGAAGGGTGAGTAAATGAGGATAGTAATTTTTAGGTAATGGTAATGAGTTAAGGTATAGGATCAGGGTAAAGGGTAGTACCTGATTATCTATCATTTTTCACTTTATGCAATAGCTATGAAATTAGAAACAAGACAGTATCATAAAGTGCTACAACACGTAACCTGTGACTTTCATAGTATCATTTTTTCCTACATTGGAAGTCTATTTTTTTTCAAACTACACTACCTGACAAGTCTTGTGGTTGATCCCAGTTGTAAGAGCAACAAATAATTACTTGACTATTAGTTGATCAATTGGAAAAGTTGCAGAAGATAGCTTTTTCCAATGAATTATATGTTGAACTGCATCTGAATCACCACAAATACTGCAGAAGACCAATCGGAACCCAACATTCTCACAGAAACAGTCAAGTTTGGTAAAGGAAAAATCATGGTTTGGCCTTACATTCAGTATAGAGGCATGC
The DNA here is from genome assembly GCF_052040795.2 of Danio rerio. Taxonomy (NCBI): domain Eukaryota; kingdom Metazoa; phylum Chordata; class Actinopteri; order Cypriniformes; family Danionidae; genus Danio; species Danio rerio. The sequence goes on from NC_141027.1 coordinate 70,460,464, forward strand.
AAGAGATTTTCAGAGTGGATGGCAACATCAACAGCCTGAGGTATCAAGGCATTTGTGCTGCCCATTACATTACAACCACAGGAGAGTGCAAATTCTTCAGCAGGATAGCGCTCCTTCTCATACTTCAGCCTCCACATCAAAGTTCCTGAAAGCAAAGAAGGTCAAGGTGCTCCAGGACTGGCCAGCCTAGTCACCAGACATGAACATTATTGAGCATGTCTGGGGTAAGATGAAGCAGGAGGCATTGAAGATGAATTCAGAGAATCTTGATGAACTCTGGGAGTCCTGCATGAATGCTTTCTTTTTCATTCCAGATGACTTTATTAATAAGTTATTTCAGTTATTGCAGAGATGTGTGGATGCAGTCGTCCAAGCACATGAGAGTCATACACAATATTCATTCTTTTTCCACTGCACCATGACTTTATATTCTATACTGTACTATATTTATGTTAAGTGCTAAGACTTTTGTCTGAGCAAAGTCAGACACTACTGTCCTAAATAAATAATTAAAAATCAAGGCATGATCATATTTCATTTTAGTAAAATAAGTCTAATCTAGAGGCCTTTGCCTTTCATAAGTGTATATTCCCTTGTGTTCAACAGAAGAAAGAAGCTCATAAAGATTTATAACTACTTGAGTGAGAGTAAAAAGTATGTAAATTTTAATTTCTGGGAGAACTAACCCTATAACTATAATTAAATTAAATGACACTTTAGTTAGTGTCTATTAGAAAAATATATATTATGATACAGTTTAACTGGTTATTGGTTAAATAAAAATCTTTATGTGTCAAAGACAAAACAGGGGTTTCAAGCTCCAAAACCCTTTTCATCTCTGGCACATTAAGGTTTTGTACAGCAAACCTTTAAGTAGAACTTTAGCCCTTGGAACAGTGTGTATGAGGGAAGCAATGTTGCTCCTTCATCTGAAACCGCAGACACTGAGATGTCAAAAGCCAAAGACACAGTATTATCTCAAACCTCAGTCAGTAGCGAAGGTGCGTGAAATAGTCCGAGTTCTTGCTTTCTTGCAGTCTCCTTACTGAAGCCTGCAAGTCCGTCGGCAGTGTGTCTCAAAGCAGAACATCAAAGACTGTCTGCCGGGGATGCCAGATAATACTTTGACAATAAAAAAAAAGGTATCACCTGCTTGATACATGAGAAAACAACGTTTATTTTCTCAACAGAACAATCCTTTCTCACCTTAGCAAGGCTCAATATAAACTTTCTCTAAACATTTCTTTTCTGAGTCTGTTTTGTCCAGCCTGATCTCACGAGAAAACGTAAGTATTTTACCTGTACACATCTTGCAGATCTTATGTTTCCTGGATAATTAGGATTTGGTTTAAGTTTTGAGGCAAAAATAAAAACTTGTTGATGTTAATCTTTGAATTCACATCATAAATCACTTTTATTTTCAACAAAAGCTAAATAAACTTTTAAAAATAAAGATTCTTTATTGGCATTGAAGACTTTTATTGTAAAAAAAAAAATTTTTTAATGTTCTTTACACTGAAAAGGGGAAATCGTTCTTTCTTCAACTTAAAAAAAAGAATAAGTAAATTTTTTGAAAGCTTTATTTTTAAGACTGTAGGCAAGTTCCAGAAAATGTTATTTATTTTATATTCTTACATTTTGCCAAATAGCTTGGGTAAATTTTGATGTTTGATATTTGAATATTTAGTTTGTTCCCAGTTTTGGGTTGCAGATGGAAAGGTACAGTATCTGCTGTGTAAAGCATATGCTGGATAAGTTGGCGATTCATTCCGATTGAATGAATAATATTTAGTTTTCATATAGCCAGATTTCATGTAGCATTTAATTTCCTTGTTACACAATTCATGGACTTAGTAATTACAATTAATGATGGAAATCATATGCAACTAACCCAAAATCTAACCTGCATGCTGATCTTAACCATATAGTAAGTTCACTCACCGGCTGCTTTATTAGGTACACCTGTCCAACTGCTCATTAACACAAATTTCTAATCACCTAATCACATGGCAGTACCTCAATGCATTTAGGCATGTAGACATGGTCAAAACAATCTGCTGCTATTTAAACCAAGCATCAGAATGGGGAAGAAAGGTGATTTAAGTGACTTTGAAAGTGACATGGTTGTTGATGCCAAATGTGTTGGTCGAGTATTTCAGAAGGGATTTTCATGCACAACTATCTCTTGGATTTACAAAGAATGGTCTGAAAAAGAGAAAATATTCAGTGAGCACCAGTTCTTTAGGCACAAATGCCTTGTTGATGCCAGAGGTCAGAGGACAATGGCCAGACAGGTTTGAGCTGATAGAAAGACAACAATAACTTAAATAACTACACGTTACAACTGAGGTATGCAAAAGAGCTTCTCTGAACGCACAACATATTCAGCCTTGAAGCAGATGGGCTACAGCAGCAGTAGACCACACCTAGTTCCGCTCCGATCAGCTAAGAACAGGAAACTAAAGCTACAATTCACACAGGCTCACCCAAACTGGATAATAGAAGATTGGAAAAGCAATGCCTGGTCGGATGAGTCTCGATTTCTGCTGTGATATTCGTATGGTAGGCCCAGAATTTGGCCTCAACAACATGAGAGCATGGATCCTGCCTTGTATCAACGATTCAGGCTGCTGGTGGTGGTGTAATAGAGTGGCGGATATTTTCTTGGCACACTTTGGGCCTATTAGTACCAATTGAGCATCATGTCAATGCCACAGCCTACCTGTTTTGTTGCTGACCATGTCCATCCCTTTATGACAACAGTGTACCCATCTTCTGATGGCTACTTCCAGCATAATAACACATAAAAAATCTCTGAGGAATATTTCCAGTACCTTGCTGAATCTATGCCATGAAGCATTAAGGCAGTAATGAAGACAAAATCGGGTCCAACCAGGTTCTAATAAGTTGAGTGTAAATGTAGATGTAATTAATGTTACCCAAACATAGTTACACTGTAACTAAGACACAAGTATAGTGTATCAGAAATATTTTAGGTTCTCCAAAACTTTTCTTTGATTTGATATTTCTTTCATACACTATAATGTTCTTTTGTGTACTGGAAGATTTATTTGGATATTAAAGGCCCTACTTTGAATTATATGTGCCAGTGAAGAAATTTAAATGTTGAATCTTTTAGTAAACAGTACCTAAAATAACTAGTTTCTATTATAAGCGTATAAAGAACATTTCAACAATCTAAAGAACATTTTTTCCACTTAAAGTACCTTTTGTTGAATGATAAGGTTTCACTGATAATAAAGTTGCTTTAAAACCTTGACAAAAGGTGCGTGTCCTTGAGTAAATGATACCAAAATGTTAATTTTTCAGCTGTATGGACAATTTCAATACAAATCACACGAGACAAGTGGTTTTCAAAGCTCAAGTTTTATTCTAGTTAACCTCATGTCTAAGATGAGTCAGCAAGATTGTGCATTTCAGACCAGTGACCGGTTTGTGAACAATAAAAAACAAAACAAAAAAATCAAACCATGACATTGTATTTCAGGATCAATACATTTAGATCCTTGGGAATGAATATGACATTAAACTAAAAGACTACAGATTTGTTTACAACAGAATTGAGACAAAGGGGCCAAGCATTTACCGTGCGGGGATGTGAGGATACAGTCAGTCGCTTCTCAGTTCCCCCTCAACACATTCAAGAGAAAAGCTTGGGACCTCCGCAGTCTCCTTTCTTCGATTGCATGACAGGTGTGTTTACATGCCGATTCAGTTGTATTTTTGTTTTCCCACCTTGAGGTAAAAAAAGTATTCCTGATACTACAGAGGATAATATATCTGTGTCCTCTGGGTCCTGAATCTCCTCTCCCATCATTTCTAGCTTATCACCGCATCTCTTTCAGCAAATCATTTCTAGACTCAATGCAAACATTTAGCAGCACCATGTCAAAAGGGAATGAAACTACCCAACCAACAAAGTAAAGGATCACATCAGCAATGAATACGAGGATCTTTACCAGAATACATATTTGATGGGTTTTATGCGAAGAAAGATGAAGGGAAACATCACTGCTGATTGTAGCTGCGTCACATTTATTAAGACAACGACTTGGTGGGGACCTGCCAGGTCTCCTGTGTTCAGAACAAGACAGGCAGCCACTTATACATGAATTTCTGCACCGTGTTAAATTACTACAAGACAAAACTATGGCTTTGTAAGTACGCATGGCAGTCACTCAGATTTGTTTCAAATAAAAGCTTCATAAACTCATCAAGATGGGCTAGAAAAGGGTATATAGTCTCCTTTAATGAAACAGCTATAAAAAAAAAAAAAATACTAAACTCAAAAGAGTTTATGGCACCAATTCCATTCAATGTGCTTTCTACTTGCTCGCATCAGGACCCAGTAGGATGATGATTAACATGATCATTCGCATTTTACAACAGAACTAACAGGCAACAAAACAATCAAGTCAAATAAAATATAACTAAAGAAAAATCCCAGACTAAATTAACGCTAAATCACGACTGTGGTTTGAGGTATTGTGGGTATAACAGGAACATTTGACTATTTTTTCGTCTGTTTTTTGTCCTTTTTTTGACTTTTTTTTTGTTTGTTTTGGGAATAGCATAGCGTAGAAATCACATTAACAAAAATTGATCACATAAAAAAAACTACCAAAGGAACCAAAGTTGTCAATAATATAATTTTCTATGAGAAAATTAAAACCTATTACATTGTATTGACATTTCATATAAACAAAACCAAAAATAGCAGCAAAACAAGACAAGAGAAAGAAGCATGTCTTTTTCTTTTTTGTTGTTTTCCATTTGAAAGTTTCATACTTGCTGGAAATCCCTACATAGCAGCTAAAAATGAGGAGTGTCTTCTCCCGGGTTCTCCTCTTTTTTCCTCACGGTACAAATGTCTCAGTTCTGCTTTTACTCTTTGATGTCCAGCCATCACCCTTTTTGCCTCTCTCTGCCATCTCTAACATCTCTCCTCCTCCTCATCATCTTCCAGAGATCCACAAGACAACTGACGTCTCTGGGTTTGTGCAAAATCTACTTGAAGCCATAACTTTTGTTTTAACAATTACTAGACCAGAGTACATCAAAAATACTTTAACTATGGTGTCACGAGTTAGCAACTAGCGGGTCATTATACATACTTCAAACATAGGTACACTTGGGCATCCGTGCATACTGGCCGTAAGAGGGGAACTGATAAAATAAATAGTTCTTAATCTTTGATTTAACATCGTAGTGTTTATATCACTCTTAATGTGTCACGGTAGCTGTACTATACCGCAGGCTTACGTTTCAAAAGCCTTCAAAGAGCAAATATCTTCTAAAATGTCCCCCTCTTCACCTTTCTCTAACAGACCACTAACACCATAGATAAAGAGACCTGCTCCATCAACCTTTCCTCCATTCCATGTTTTCCCCCATTGTTTTAACAACTGTGGATTTCTTTCTTTCTTTTTCTTTTTTTTCTCTAAAAGTCAGCCTTAAACGACGGACTGAAAGTGCTTTTTTTCTTTTTTAAATGGAATGGTTTTTAGATAATACATGAATCTAAACACAAAGCGGACTGTGGACTGCACTGCTGGGGGAGCAGGTACAACGTAAGCTTATTTTGTCATGGCAGTGATGACATTATACATTAATGGCAGTGAAGGCAACAATTCAAAGAAATGGTTCGGTTTGGCCTCGAGTTAGAACCTCAGCCCCCAGGCAATCCACAGCCTTCTAGATCATAACAAAAATACATGCGTAAAAAATATACTAAGGTTACATAAACCATTTTGGAAGAGAAGAGAATCTTGTTAGGGAATCTGTCTAGGAATTATAATAAAGTGACTAAACGCATAGCAAGCGGGGGGTATATTTACACGGCTAGACTGCAGAAAAAGCAGGGAGCACTTGTAGCAAGTGTAACAAGGTACTGTCTATGAGAGAAAGAAATCGAACATACAAAATAATGTCTCTTCTCTTTCAAAAATAGTTTGACACACTTGAAATAAAAAAATACCCATGGTTGTCTTTTTAGCGACAAGTCAAGGCAAGTCACAACTACTGTTGTATCATTTATACAATTTGTAAAATCCTAGATAGCCTATACCATTTTATTTATGACTTAGGACATAGAAGGGGTGGCCAAGGGAGAAAATTTAAATTTCCATTCATTCCCTGTCATTCGCCGGTGGTCCTGGCCAGCGATAACTCGGTCATCAAAGCCACAGGGGATGCCGCTCAGCAGTCAACAGTTTGGGCGTGCTGAGTGGGCAAGTTTTCGAGGTATTGGTCAGATGGTGGGGTGCAGGTAGGAGCCCGTTTTCCCTCTTGTCCCATGACGCCTTTGGCCAAAGCCCATACCCATCAGAAACAAAGACGAAGAGATTCATCACACACGAGATGAATAGCGATCCCTTCAAATGTTAATGTCTCTGACGTCTGTGGGAGTGCAAGAGAGGTCCACGTCCTCCTCGACCCTTTTGGTCTCTGTGGAGATGTGCTGCTGAGCTTGTCTGAGACTCGATTCCAGCAGGGACTCGATCTGTTCCTGACACGATCGCAGACAGTCCTGTGGAAGAAAGTAAAAAGTTAGTAACAGGGACACAGAAATTGACTTGCTGGGAATAATGCATGGAAGGTGGCGCTACTTACAGGGTCACTTCTGATGACTTGCGAGAGGAAGTTGGTGAGGTTCTGGGATGAGAGGCAACTGTCGGTGCTTTTCAGGTACAGTCCTTGTACCGCTGCAGCAACACTGCCTGCTGCAATCATGGAGGGAGGGCTTGCGATGAAGTTGACGTCTGAAAATAAAAAGGGGACTCTGGTCAAACCTAAGGACGTTCTCAGAAAGTAACTAGCCAACAGAATAAAACTCATTATGAGGAATACTGCTTGGGTTCATAATGAAGCATAGCATGACTAAACTATAATGAGAGCAGGGTTGGTAGGGGACAGTCCGTGACATTTGGGGCCATTCTGCAGCGGGGCTCAAAGCCTTCGGGGGAGGCAGAGAACTTTGCTGTAGGTCCTGAGCAAGCTACCCCCTACACAGCCTTCTCATTCTCAAAACATCCCATAAATCATGCCTCTTTGTGCACGTTAATACTAAAAGTGCATGGAAATCTTAGGATTTCAAGATTTGAACATTTCCTGCATTAGAAAACCCATACCCATCACAACAACTTCCTAAAAATGGCTTCGGAGCACTCATAACCCTCACACATCCATTAAGCAGAGCTTATAAATCAAAGCCACCTCTTGCCCTTATATTCTCACTTTGCACTTTGCCCACACATGGAGAATAGAGAAATACAACTGCCTTTCTAATAGGAAGTCATCTAGCACTGCTAGCTCAGAGACGAGAGGGCAATTGTCAAGACAAATTGAGCATAAAGGCACAGGAGCCTTCACCCCAGCCCATTCATTTCATTCACCAGCACCCACCCCTTCCCAGTATCCATCCAACCACACTCTCCCTGGCTAAGATCCCAGGCTACTTCCCAAAGAAATGCGGGTCATAAACATAAAAGTGAAGCGAGCTGTGGTGATACCCACCATGTAAATGAAGGAACAAAAAGAGTATACCCAAGTAGTTCCTTCCTGAAACATTACTGGCCTACTCAGGCAGGTGATAAACTGACTGCTGTAGGTTGCTCGACAATGAGGTGTAAGGTCAAAAAGTGGATTTGCAGCCTTACCCCGAAGCAAACACTCTAACTAAAAGGGTACCTGGACATCAAGATGTCTAGACATGGGAAAATATCAGGTTACAAAGCCCTTTTCACAGGGAAAATGTCAGAAAACTACTTCCGCTTTTTGGTTCACATGCACTGTGTGCACAGAAGCGGTGTCGTGAAGCAGGCAGGGCTTCTCAGAAGCTCTGGAGCAGTCAGCAATCACCACAAAAGGAAACAGACTTCCTCTCTCTTTGCAGAGCCTCGCACTGGTTTACAATAACTGTGAGTAAGGAATTAGGACAAGCAAGATGGCTCGTTCAATTGCAATAAAGAAGTCTGCCTGAAAGTAAAACACTGTGAGGGAAGGATTTTCAATGCATGACCATGATAAAGTGCTCAAAACTTTTGCAAAGTTACCGAAACAAAATAAAAGTGAGCTCAAAAGTACAAACATACCTGTCGCACAGAGGGCCACAAAGGTCTGGGCGTGTTTGCGCAGTATCTGCTTGGAGCTCTGATGTATAGGCAGTTTGGCAAGGAAGTGTTCAATGAAATCATGTGGTGTCACTGAGGCCAGATCCCACTTCAGTTTATTTAGCGCCAGCAGTTCCATTTGCTGCGAGGGAGATATAAAATGGTCCAAGTTTACATAAAGCCCCAGATGATTTTTCCATTTCAGATTTTACACTCTTTGAACGCTAGATGGAGATGTCGATTAATTGCACAATAACGCAAGGCCTACGTTCAATTAACGCACACATCAAAAGCACCAACAATTTGTAACATGTACTGTTATTTACAGATATCTGTGGGTGCCTTAACACTTTGATAAACTCATTTAGCTCGTTGTTTCATGCAATACCTTTACGTATAGGTCTTTGAGCAAAATGACCTTCAATTGCATTATTTTAATTTAATTCAGCACAAAAAAATTAGAAAACAATATCAAGCTGCTAAATTAAAGAGTATTAAATATTTACCAATAATTCGCCGGGACGGACAGAGTTGTCCGTGTATATGCACAACTTCTCTGCTGTAAGTGGCACAGTCTCTTTCATTTTTGAAGCCAGAAACATACAAGTTGCTCCTAAAAGCTGCAACCTGGTTTTTTTGGTGGGCTCCACAGATAAAAACCTGTCCAGGTAGTTCATAGCCAAAGGAAAAACTTCCTCTTCACATTTCTGCTCTTCACAGACCTTTAAAGAAAAGAAAGTGCATACGATAAATAAATATTAAGTCACAACAGCAGCTAATTCTTTTAACTAAACGTGTAGAAATCGAAAATAAAAATAAAAACTATTTATAGAAATTTATTAAATAAACGAAGTGCAAATATTTTTTAAGCTACAGTATGCTTTGATCTTATCGAGTTATCCCACGTGTTTAGCATCTGCTGATTCGTACACGTGCAGTGGAAAGGGTTAAATTAGAAAAAAAAGACACGTGGAAATGCTTAAAAATAGTATTTAATCAGTAATTTAAGTTTAATCCTAAGTGTTGCACAAAGTATAAATGTTACAATTTGCTTCTGATGCTAATGGTCGTTGCTTTCGAGGCAAAAAGGTGGCGTCTGAGCTCGGTTCAGGAAACAATTTTCTAGTTCGTCATCTTTTCAAAAAATATTTAAAAATATACGAAAATTGTTTTGCTTGACTTTAAACACATGTAAATGTACTGTAACTCATGCTTTATTAGATTATGCAAAAATATTTCGAATGCAATGACAAAAACTACGTGAAATGAACTGAAATCCAAAGCCCCATCATACAAAGGGAAGCATGCGACATTTAGGTGAAGCGGGTGTTTCATAAATTAATATAAATTATTCCTTAGCATTAAATCTAATGTTAAACATCTGTAAATCCACATTATTAGATGGTTAACATAATCCGATAGTTTATAACACGATGTTGAATTCAGAAATGAAATAATACAATATTTTTAGACCGTCGTGCAGGAGGTATGACAAACTGAAACAAAACTTTTAAGACACAAATATTACGTTTTCTTGCAAAAATTTGATTTATGTTTGACCTGTGATTTAAAAGACAACTTGTGAGCGCTTTTATGCAGGTGATGTCAATTATGTTTCCATTTTAGAATTTAGAGAAATAAAAAAACTTAAGCAAACGACAACAAAGATGGCGTATAATAGGCTACTGGCACGAGTGAGAATGCATACGTGTACATTGGTATTAAAATAAAATAAAAATAAATAAATGTATCTATATTTTATAATATTTATAAGAAACGAAACGCATGCATGAAAAAATAATAACCCTAAATAAAAAGGCTAAAGCGGAAAGCACGGAAAACGTCTCATGTGTCGGATTAATATTTCGTAATAAAACATTTTTACGTAAAAAATAAGCAACAATAATCGGACAGCGTGTTTCTGTGTGATATTTCTGGGATGGATAAGCAATGCCGATGAACTCAAGTCACACTAAAGCATTTTTTTTTCATTTAATAAATACTTCTTGGAGTCCAAAGAGCAAGAGCAGAATCATCGTGAGGCAACTTGTGTAGCAGCAAATACAAAAAAAAGAGATATATAAATATATTATCCAAAACAAACCTCGAGCATCCACGTCGCGACGATTTTCCTCATTTTAGGCACAATTTCTTTCTGAACACACTTGAAATAATTTGGTGATGGGAGATAGTTTTCCTCAGCTTTAAGCATTGTCTGTAAAACTCGGTCATTCAACAGGTTGCTGTCTTGGTAAGCTCTTCTTATGGTATCCACTTCGCAGCAAAACAACTGGTGCTCCATATCTTCAGTGTTTAGCAGTGAGAAAAGTAAGAAAGCTGGAGCTCGAGTCGGACACTGGTCCCGTGGATGCTTTTTGCTGCCTCTGCTGAACCCTCTAAAAGTCTCGCTGCAGCTCTCCGCTTGACAAAACTCCCCTATGACGTGACTGTTGTTAAGGGAAGATCAAAGCAGCAGCAGCGAGCCTGTGAGAGAGCGAGAGGCTGTCTGCTCAGGGCGGAGGATCAATCTAAAGAACTATCTGCTTCTCAGTTTTGGCTCCTTTCTTTAGCCCTATGGAAATAGGAGGTCCTACGCCGGGTGACGAGTGACCAAGGAGAAGCGGTGGTGGGGGTAGGCTGGGCCGGGGTGGGGGCGCAGGGGGCAGGCTGCTAGTGTCGTGGGTATCGGGGGTGGAAAAGACTGGGGAGAAGATGTGTATTGGGTTAGTATTGGTAGGGGGCAGTATAATAGCCTAAATCAAGGTGCCCACACTGTCGCATTGAAAAACTTTTGTCACTGTAATTGTACAAGCATATATCAAAAGTTTTATTTGTAAAATAAATTTGGTCACAGTCACTTGTCTGCTTTTAAAATCAGGCTTTTAAAATGTTTTTAAAAGATTTTGGATTACTTTATGAAGTTTCATATAGCTAAGTTTCTGCACAAACTTGAATGTGGTTTCAGTAGGCTATATATGAAACAAATGTGTGGTCTTGGGTGGAGGATTGTTTTATTTTTTGTTTCTTTTTGGGGGGTTAGACTAAAAGAAGGAAGCACAAATTAGCCTAAACCAATGGAGGAGCACGTCAGTTGCCAGGCAGAACTGCGGCACGAGCTTTTAACTAAAAAAAACTCCTCGTGGAAATGTTAAATAAACAAAATAAATTGTTAAAATTAATCATGTGAAGCATTCTTCTTGTCGTATTTAATAATACATTTCCCTAAATCTCATTTAACTTTTTTTTTCTCTTTGTACACCAAAACATTAAATATTTCAAATAATAAAATAATACAAACAATAAAGTAGTTATAATATTTAGACTCGAAAACAAACCGCGTTAAAAGAAAACATTAGCTCACCGGTAAAGTTTAAACACGACATCTGTAGCTTTAACAACACAAATTGTTTGATAGAGTTTGATCAAACAGGGGCGCTCTCACTTTAAAAGACCTCACTGCTGTCGCTTCAGGATGAATTGAAGCTTTACAAATTCCGCACATTCCACTTCAATACCGTAAAACAAGTAATTTGCCTGTGCCCAAAACTTCAGCTGCAGAAAGAAGCTACAATAAAGTAACAACTTTAAATGTTAATAAATGTATTATAAGCTTATTATGCTATAATAGCAGCTAAGTTACTGTATTAAGTTCTATTACTTTAAACCTTTTTGAGAACATGCATATGAAAGAAAAAATATAACTTTTATTTTTACAGAAAAGACAAATACAAAAAACTTTAGAGTTGCAGAAATAAGCTAGAGTAAAGGAACAACTTTAAATGTTACATGGATTTAAGTGTTCTCACAAGTCATTTACATAAGCATATCAACAACACTCTGTGTGTGTATATATATATATATATATATATATATATATATATATATATATATATATATATATATATATATATATATATATATATATATATATATCAGGCAGATATATTCATTTATTTAGTAGCAAACAGGCTAGTACGTTCATTCTAAGATCAAAAGTTATTTTATTAGCATAGTATAATATTATCTTAGGCTATAATAGCAACTGTTATTAGGCTACTGTATTATTTACTATTACTTTAAACCTCTATAAGAACATGCATATAATGGAATTTTGTATTTATTTATTTTTTACAGAAAAGACAAAGACCAAAACGAGTTGCAGAGAGAAACTAGAATACAAGAAAAACTTTAAATGTTCCACTGATTTAAGTTTTTTTCCCCACACGTCATTTTACATATAGACATATCAACAATGCTCTTTAAATATTAGGCAAATATATTAATTAATTTAATAGCAAACAGTAGTTTAGGCTGTTCATTATAAGATCAAAAATTACTTTATTAGATTACTATAATAATATATCAGGCTATTATATGACACTGTATTACTTACCATTATTTTAAACGTCTATAAGAAATGGCATTTTAAAGAAAAAAATATTTTATGAACTTTCTTTTTCTTTGCATAAAAGACAAAGACTTTTTATGCGTTTTCTTTCACGTTTCATTATGTCCATTATAAAATTAGCTGAACGAGTTCATGTTAGGATAAATGTAGGCCTTTAGAAGGCTAATAATAACAAAAGGTAACAGTAATCAGTTTATTTTACAATACATAAAAAAACGTATTAAAACTTTACATTTTTCGTTTTTACTTTTAAAGCCTACCTGCTAAGATTCTGAGATCCGCCTATCAAAACAATTAATCAGAAGTTGTTTTAGGAAATTTTCGAACTAAATAAACAGTAAATAATTGCTTCAACATGTCAGAAAGCTTTCTTGGGCTACAAAAGTTTTGCTAACAATGAATGAGCGACCATGTGAGTTTTTCTTGCGCGTGCATTACAAAACGTACGGCAAGCGAATAGGAAGTTGCTGTTCTCCAGCCCAATCGGAAACCATTCTTGTCTGTTAGCTGCATAGCCTGCAGTGCATGTACATGTGAAGTTATACTTCGCTGTTGAAGTCACTCGTTTACAAATTATTAAGATGTTTACTGTGGATTTCCGATGTAGTCCGCAAAGGACTAATCTGATCAGTTATTAGCCTAACCTGAAAGCATTAACACTGTAAATTTCTTCTTGAGCTTCATAGACAAAGGCTGTATGTGTTTGGAGAAAAAGAACATATGGGAATCTTTTATTTCTAGTGACTAACATAAAAATAGTAAATAATGTAAACTTTTATAATTGTAGAGCAGTTGGGGGCAAATAATAAAATCTTTCTGGACAAAATTGAAGTTGAAATTAATACACTGTAAAACCCCACAATCAACTTTTTCAAACAAAATGAGTTTAGTTAACTCAATTTTTACTGAAATTTATTATATTCCTTTTAAAAAGTTTTAAACTCAATGTTGAAGGCAATGAGTAATTAAATACCTCATTACTTCAAATTAAATTGAATAAGTTCACAGTCCTTACATAAATTAGTTTTTTTTTTAAACTCATATGATTTGTTGCAATCGGTTTCCTCAAACGGTTTGAGTTGCCTTATTGCCTTATTGGGTTTTACAGTACTCAATTGGTTTGAATTCTTTTCATTTATTAAGTTTCAATGTGCTCAAATTGCTTCTTTTATTCAAATGGATTAAGTTCAAAGTACACATTAGGATCAGCTTTGGAACGTAAATTTATTATTATTATTATTTTATTTTTTTTTTATTTTTTTATGCAATCGGTTTCCTCAAATGGTTTGAGTTACCTTACCTTATCTACTTTTTGGGGTTTACAGTGTACTATTTACTTTTAGTTTTTTTACTTGGTATAAATAAATTATTCAGAGTTATAAATGTTTAATTAATTAGTATATATATATATATATATATATATATATATATATATATATATATATATATATATATATATATATATATATATAATTTAATACATTTATTAAATTTACAACCCTGGACCACAACAACAGGCCAAGGTATAGATTGGATGGGTCGAAACGATTGAATTGTTTTTAATGACAAAAATCATTACTATATTAATTAAAGATCTTGTCCCTTGAAGAAAGTTCTCTAGAAATCGCTTACTGTAAATACATAAAACCTTAATTTTGGATTAGTAATGTGACTGGTATAGACCATTTTAACGTGGTTGTGTCATTGGCCCACGAACATTTCATGCTTCTTATCAAACTATATTTTAACTGTCACAAGAGGCAATTCAATCAAACAATCTGGCTGAGACACGTTATAAAGTTGGTTTCAGACCAAACAAGAAGCACTGCATTAAATTATATTTATATCTTTTAAAATATGGATTTTAATTTTATTCCAATATTTTGAATGGAATTTTTGTACCCGCCTGCTGCTAATGAAGGTGCCTGTGTTTAAACAGGGTTTCGTCTCTTTTTACACTTTAACAATTAAATGGATGCTTACGTTTATTTAACTGATTATATTTGAGTTACATTACAACATTGATGCTGTAAAAGGGAACCTATCAAATAAAAAAAAAGTCACATAAAGCTCTCACCAGAAGTTCATCATTGGCTGAAAAACACTAGCTGTGCATATAGCCCATTAGTGAAATTATCTTGGCTAAATTGCCCATCTACATCAATAAAAGCTTATCTATTCACATGATTTATCAACTTACATCTTAATTTCCAAAAATATAAATATATGACTAGTTTTGTGGTCTGTGGCCACATTTTTTCAACACTTCATCACATTTATAATTAGTTGGATTGGGTTTTAATATTCATATTGAAAATCTCTTAAGTAAGCTCAGGCTTAAATTGGATTTTCTTTTTCGTATTAAGAAGTGCCTTCCTTCTGAATCAAAAAAAAAAAAAAAACAATAATTCAAAGCTGTTAAATTATGGAGATGTATTTTAAATGCATGCAAACCTGTCTTTATTAAAAAAAGTTAGGGAGTATATATTAGGCTGCAATATGATTTGTGACGAATGCATCTTCACGGACCCGTCATTGTATTTTGTACAAAATAGTTGCATGGTTTTCCCTAAGGAAAAGGAGAAAAATGCATATGCTTCTATTCAATTTTTTGTGCTGCTATTTTGGCCAGAACCCCCTGGTAGAATCTCAATGTGAAATTCCCGGTAAAATAAAGGATAAATAAAAATAAGTTATATATTTTGGAGGCACAGTCCTAATTGCCATTATAATGCATCTTATGGTTAGATTTAGCAACTTTCGAACTACTTTAGCAGTATAACATCACATCTGACATTACGTAAGTTGGCTTTAGCTTTCGGTGGATCTCAGTCAGCAACAGTGGGAACATTTGTAATCTGCATACATTTATAATGATCTACTTAAACAGCTGCTATAGGATTTAAATTATAACAAAGAGTTGCTTCCATCAAGGAAATGTTCAGGTGGAGCCTTAAGAGCATTACCCATTTAAAGTGTCTTCGAATGCCTGTGTATAAATGTAGGGATGAGGGCACAATAAATAACTCTCTCTGGCTACCTAGATGCAAACGACTCAGTCCTGGTGAGGGCAGAGATTAAGAAACAAAAGTAGCAGGACAAAGGACTGTCCCTTTTTTAAGGATTCAAACAGGGTGTCGGTGTAATTGCCTATGAGTGTCCATCTCCTCCCCCAGCTCTGGATCGTTTATACCTGTACATTTACATTATTCAGTTTGTCATACTGTATTGTGTCAATGACAAGGGCACATATGCGATTTGTGGAATGCATTAATTATTAAAAGCCCCAAAGAAAAGGCTTAATTTTTAAATTCAAAATCAAAAATTCATTCCCAATATTATTATTTATTTTATTATGAATGACATCTGTCAACTGCAGCTAAAGACAGAGGTAGATGGGGGTTTGTGCACAACAACAGTTACAGCTGTTAGGGTGTTTCAGTTATATTAAATATGCATTTTGAATATGCATTTTAACAAACCAGTTATTCTAGTTGTTACCACATGAAACCTTCAAAGATCTGACAAAAGAAGTTTTGCATTGCAAGAGGCATTTTTGTATTCATTGTATCCAATAGTGCACACAAAACTGATGTATACTTTTTAAAAACTTTTAATTATAGCAAATGATCACCCTGAAATGAAAATTGACACACTAATTATTTAGCATCCAGTGCTTCCAGTCTTTTATGAGTTTCTTTCTTTGTTGAACACAAATTATTATTTTTTGAAGAGAGCTGAAAACCTGTCAACATTGACTTCCATAGGTGGAAAAACAAATACTCTGGAAGTCTTTTGTCTTCAAACGAAAAAAAAAAAAAAAACTCAAACAGGTTTGTGACAAGTGACAAGTTTGAGACAAGTGACATACTTTTTCAGTTTTCTGTGAACTATTCCTAAGAAAAAAGGTCCACCCATGCTGGTTTAGATTTAACAATATGCCTTGACATGTAAAAAATAAATAAATTAAAATAAATTGACACTCTTAATGGACTCTTTAAAATGCTTTAAGCATCTTATTGCTATGGAATAACAGCTAGTGTTTTTCAGCCAATGATCAGTTGTGTTAAGTAACAAATCACAAATACTCAAACTACAGTATTTAAGTAGTTTTCTCAGAAATTGTAATTTACTGAGTAGTAAAGTTTTAAAAATGTGTACTTTCACTTTCCCTAGAGTACATATTTAATAAAGTATCAGTACTGTTACTCCACTACTTTCCTTCAACCTGCAGTCACTACTTTATTTTTGCTTGTCTATGGGATTTAGAAAAATCAGTTCTGTGATTAATGTCCAATCAAATCGTACATAGGTAAATCACATCCTAATGAACTCAAGACATGGGCGATTTAATCCAGCAAACTGTTTGGAAGCATTAAAAGAGTCCAAAAATGTCTAAACTCCTGACACGCAATGACCCAGAGACGATTTAGATGCATGTCAATGATGAGAAGATGACCGATGTTTACTGTATGATGGCCGAAATGACCTTAAACACCCAGCAGGCACAAGACGTCAAAATGACGTCAGATTGACGTTGTACCCCAATGTCGTGGGGACATTGCATTTGGTTTGGAAAAAAAAAATCAGGTTGACATCAGAATCTAATGTCAGGCTGACGACGTCAATGTCTAATGTCCAACCTAAAAGCAACCAAATATCAACATCTAAAGATTTTACAGGTTGGCATTTTGTGGACGCTACCACCATGATGTCTATTAGATGTTGGATTTTGGTTGCCATACCTGACGAATAAGTGTCAGTATTTGAAGTCAATAAAAAGTTGGTTTAAGATGTTGGCTCGACGTTGGATTTTACTTACTTTCTAACACAATTTAAAATCAACCAAATATCAACGTTATTTGATGTTGTTATTGGTCATCAAAATAACGTCCTTTCTTAGTTGCTGGCAAGATTTTGAATTTGGTCATCTGACATCACAACCTAATTGTAACCTAATATTAACATCTTATGACGTTGTGTGCCTGCTGGGTAATAACAAAATGCACTACAGAATGTTACGTTTGCACACATCTTCAAATTACATGTAAATACATCAGCTTTTCACAGCATAATACTCACTACTCACTACTCTTGAGTACTTTTCAAAGGTCTAGGTTTTTACTCATACTTTAAGTAATGTTTAAAACATATATCTTTACTCTATCTGCACTACATTTTTAGGTAAGTAATGGTACTTTTACTTAAGTATGATCTTTTCGTACACTTACCATCACTGTCAATGATAAACTTCCGGTAAAAGCTTGATGTTGTAATGTAATTAAAATACATTCAGATAAATAGATTTAAATAGACATTTATTTAGTTCAAGCGTAAAACGAGATGAAAGATCTTGTAACCTCTAGCGTTTTCAGAATCAGCAGGCAAACACAGAAACTCCGTTGAAAATTCTGGGGTAAAATAAAATGTCATAACTTAAAGACATGGCAGGGGAAAAAGAAATTCAATGCAGTGCTTCTTGCCTGGTCTGAGACCCACTTTATATCATATATCTATCAGGCAGTGAAGATCACTGATTTTTTTTTTTAAATCAGACCTTAAACGTGGCAACTTTATAATGACAAGACAGCTCTGAGGCTGGCTGAAAGAAAATAAAAGTCTGTGTGCATATACCCCATAGTATCATTTATAAAATGCAAATTTCAGAACTATTTAGCAGTCTGCAACATCAGTCTCACAGGTAATATATAATACAGTAAAACATACTCAGATGCTACAGCAGAACTAATGGCTAACTAGTGGAATAGTTAGGCTAATTGCTGGTCATCAGTCACTTGAGCTAATCCCCCACCTGCCACTTTTTTCCTGCAGGCTCTTTACGTAGTCGTCATCTTTCCTACTGCACATTACCTCTCATTAAGCCCTGGCTATTTGTCTTGTGCCCTCAGGTGTACAAGTACTGATCTTGTCCGTCCTGAAGAATACAACAGGCCAGCAATCACTAACTGTTGGGATTAGATGTGTACTTGAACACAATGCTTCAATTCAGGTGCATTTTTAACAATATGTTTACATCCACCCAAAACATCTGTTAGCAATTAGCATTTTTTTTTAGCAAACTAACAATTTCCCAGCAAACATTTGAATGCCTGATAATCATCAAAAAAAAAAAAAAAAAAAAGACATACCTCTGACATGTTCAGTCATGGTTAAAAAATATATCCAAAATGGGAAATGAAATGACGTCGTGGTTATCTTCTGGCCATCTTTTCTGCACATTATCTGAACGTATAAATATGCAGTATTCTGTTTCTTTTATCAGATGTGTTGCTGCGTAATTTAAGTGTTTGAATAGCCTAATTACACATATAAATAATAGCTTGTTAGCTAACTTGTTAGCAATTGAAGGGAGAAGAAGTTCCGTTTTATTAAATTTATAAAACACCAATCAGATGATTCCTTAGCCACTATAAATACCCCAAGTTCCATATAACAGTCATCTTCGATTTAAGGAATACCCCCTCTTCTACCCTTACTCCTCCACCTTTCCTGGATGGGTGGCACGGTGGTCCAGTGGTTAGCACTGTTGCCTCACAGCAAAAACGTCACTTTTTCTAGTCCTTACCAAGCCAGCTGACGTTTCTGTGCAGAGTTCACACATTATCCCCCTGCTCACGTGGGTTTTCCCTGGGCTCCCCAGTTTTCTCCCGCCGTCCAAAAACATGTAAATTAAGTTAATTGACTAATCCAAATCGGCACCATAATCATGCTCCTAGTAAGTAGTTATCTCTTCTGTTCATTAGCTACTACAGCAGGGGAGTTCTCGAGATCTACCTGAGCTCAAACTCCCCTCTCACCTTGCAAACGGGAGGGAGCCCCAGGCTCGAGGATCTTATGAGCTCAGGGCTCTCTCCCTTGACAACATGCCAAACAAGCTTTAATCAATCATCAGCTAAGTGTGAACTCTTGAATGAAATTTCGAACATATTGAAAGCAGAAATGTTGGCGGTCATTTGATCAATAAGAAAAAAAAACTAAGCATGTAAATATTTGAAATGCCATCTCAATAAAATTAAAGAATACAATGTGTATATGCAGTTAGAATCTTGTTAAAAAATATGTTCTTTGAAATACTATAAGTGTACTACTTGATGTCTTGATGTCTAGTAGGAAAGACAACTCTTTGAACACTTTAGTTCTAAATGGTTCATTGGTTGTTATAAAAAAATGTGTATTTGAATGCGCAGGTAGGATGACTTCATAAAAAAAACATTATTTTGAGTGCTGTCATTTGTTCTCACACACTTATTTGATTACTCAATTCAATTCATCTTTATTTATACAGCGCTTTTACAATCTAGATTGTCAAAGCAGCTTAACATAAAATTTTATAGTAAATTGAAACTGTGTCAGTTCAGTTTTCAGAGTTGAAGTTTAGTTTAGATCAGTTCAGTGTGGTTTTATTTTTACACTGAGGAGCAAATCCGTCGATGTGCAGCTCCACAAGTCCCGACCCTTGCAAACCAGTGATAACAGTGGCGAGGAACAAACGAAAGTGAAGGAAAAAAACCTAGAGAGAAACTAGGCTCAGTTGGTTACGACCATTTCTCCTCTGGCCAAACTTCTTGTGCAGAGTTGCAGTCTAGGCGGCGAAGGCTGGAGAACGTTGGCCGTCCATCGTGGAGAAGCTGCAGGTAAACTGATAAACTGAAATCAACTGAACATGATCTCTTTCACCTACAACATGGACGCCAATTCAACAAACTCATTTGGGCAAACTGTTGCTGATGTGTAGACCATACCTCCCAACCCCCCATGGCTTGGTATATTATGACCCTAAATAAAAATGTGAATTTTATTGCTTTAAAAGTCTAACAGTGGTGGGCGCCAGTAATGTGGTGGTTAGTGCGTCGACAGTGGTTAGTGCGCCTGTGTGAATTGTAGCCGCAGTTTCTTGTTCTTAGCTGACACAAGGTGTGGTCTTCAGCTACTGTAGCCCATCCGCCTCATGGTTGAATGTGTTGTGTGTTTAGAGATGCTATTCTGCATACCTTGGTTGTAATGTGTGGTTATTTGAGTAACTGTTGCCTTTCTATCAGCTCAAACTAGTCAGGCTATTCTCGACCTCTGTCATCAACAAATCATTTGCACCCACAGAACCGCCATTCACGGGATATTTTCTCTTTTTCGGTCCATTCTCTGTTAACCCTAAAGATGGCTGTGCGCGTAAATCCTAGTAGATCAGCAGTTTCTGAAAAACTCAGACCAGCCCGTCTGGCACCAACAACCATGTCAAATTCAAAGTCACCTTTCTACCTTATTCCGATGCTCAGTTTGAACTGCAGCAGATCGTCTTGACCATGTCTACCTGTCTAAATGCACTGAGTTGCTGCCATGTGATTGGCCATGTAACTAACAGATAGCCAGGTGTAATCAATAAAGGGGCTGCTGAGTGTATAATGCCTTAAAATACAGATAAAAATTAAGACTTAATGATGAAAGATCTTATGATAAGATGTTGACTTACTGTGATAAAATCATAGCAAAATAATTCAACTGTACCAATATGGTAATGCACACACATTAAATGTATTAAAGTTGCATTAATAGCTTACTTCTCCTGGTACTTATTTTAAATAAGTTGAGTACACAACAGCTGTCACTTTTGACATTGAATTAAGAGCTCAACAGTGTGTTCTTTCACGTTTGATTTCTGTTTTAGGAGAAAATAAGCAAAAAGCTTCCTCTTTTTTTCTGCAAAATAAGCTTTATGATATAATCCAAAAGTTCCCTGTGAAGTTCTGCTATCTTTCATACCACTTCCACAATGGTCTTCTGCACATCTTTAAGCGGAACTAACAAAATTTTCACAAAAACATATGTAATCAAGTTAAACTTTTAGTTAAACCCAAAACCTCTTTGTTCAAGGCATCCATTCCAATTTCAAAGCTGGTGCACTCTCACCCAGTGGCTACCTATTATCCCACAAATGCTGATGAAGATGAATGTGGTGCCAAATAGAAGTAAATGGATTCCCCAACACCCATGCAGGAGGTAGAGCAGCAGCTCAAAAGAGAACTCTTAATGTCTTGCTGCCATTTCAATCAATAATTGCATTGTATGTGAATGGATTCGATTGCCGAGTGTTATGTAACCACCCCAGCAGCCTTAAAACATGTCAGTGTTCAGCATTCTGGTCATCTTCACAAAGGCAGTCTGTTAAGAAGATAAGTAGGTTCATGGGCCCCTGGTCATCCGAGATATAGCAACGCATGCAGATAGAGGAAGCATTATACCATGCCCATTATTTGACACCCGAAGTATCTGTTAGTTCAAGGGGCAAGTCTCAAGCTAATACTTCATACAGTGTACTACATACAGTAATCGGCTACGGCCTCTGATCAAATGAGGAATGCATGCTAGCATATATGCATAATTCTATGACTTAAGCCGCAATTTGCCGAGTGGGTGTTGACAGGGGTACACGGGGTCACCTTGCACTGCAGAGAAGCCTTGTTGTTTGAGGACCAGACAATGCACCGTCTTCTAGTGCAAATGCTTGCCCATGAGATTAGGATTTGAGAGCTTCTTCAAAGAATTTAGGATTTGGTAAAGCAGTACTTTGCTTTAGCCATTCATCATACAACTCTATATTTAGGAACACTAATAAGTGTGTATTTGCAGAGCGCAGAAGCACATATGTAAGTCTAATCTCCAGTGGTGAGAAGAGTACTGAAAAATCATACTTATGTAAAAGTACCATTGCTTGCTGAAAAATGTAGTGCAAGTAGAGTAAAAGTATCTGTTGTAAATATCTCTCTAAGTATGAGTAAAAAGTACTCAAGAGTAGTAAGTAGTAAGTATTATGCTGTAAAAAGCTGATGCGTTTACATGTAATTTGTGGATGTTTGTAAACGTAACATTCTGTAGTACATTTAGTTATAGCCTAGCAGGCAGAAAACGTCATATGGCATTAATATTAGGTTAGATTTAGGTTGTGATGTCAGGTGATTAAAATTTAATGTCTAGCCAGCATCTAAGAACAACGTTATTTTGATGTCCAATAATGACGTTGATATTTGGTTGATTTTAGGTTGTGTTGGAAAGTGACCAAAATCCAACGTCGAGCCAACATCTTAAACCAACGTCATATTGACGTCAAATACTGACATGTATTCGTCATGTCTGGCAACCAAAATCCAACATCTATTAGACGTCATAGTGGTAACGTCCACAAAGCGTCAAGCTGTAACATTATTATTGATATTTGATTGAATTTAGGTTGTGTTAGCAAGTTACTAAAATCCAACGTTGACGTCAAAAACATTTACTCGTCTGGGATGGCAACCAAAATCCAATGTCTGATAGACATCATGGTGGTAACATCCACACAACTTCAAGCTGTAACATCATAAGACTTTGATATTTGGTTGATTTTAGGTTGAATATTTGACATCGATGTCAGCCTGACTTTAAGTTCTGACGTCAAAAGGGTTTTTGTTTACAAACAAAACACAATGTCCCCACGACGTCGAGGTACAACGTCAATCTAACGTCATGTTGACGCCTTGTGCCTGCTGGGTGTTTAAGGCTATTTTAGTCATCATACAGTAAACATCTGTCATCTTCTCATCAGTGACATGCATCTAAAGAGTCTCTGGGTCATTGCGTGTAAAGATTTTGGATATGTTGGACACTTTTAATGTTTCCAAACAGTTTTCTGCAATTATAAATCGCCCATGTCTTGAGGTAGCTTGTTATTATGCGATTTACCTTCTATGTGTGATTTGATGGGACAGGAATCACAGGACTGATTTTTCTAATTCTTATAGACAAGAAAAAAATAAATTAGTGAGTACAAGTTGAAGGAAAGTTGTGGAAAAATGTACTCGAGGGAAAGTTAGAGTAAACATTTATAAAACTACTTAGTAAATGACAATTTCTGGGAAAAACTACTCAATTTCTGTAGTTTGAGTATTTGTAGTTTGTTACTTTACGCCACTGCTAATCTTTCTTTGCAAACAGCGTGTTATTAAAATTGTTAGTTTTGTCATTTGACAAAGTTATAGGAGACAAATGCATAGTTGCCTTGTACAATTTATTGCTGTGGTCAGCACATTTACTTTAAATGATCTGAAGTTTACATGAACCGAAAGTTGCTGAGACTTTTCTTTAATGTTGTGGAAAACAAAGCATCAGAGAAGGATCGCCACTCCAAACACAGAAGCAAATGGTCAGCCTTTGATTAAAGATCACCAAAATATGGTCTTTTTTCAGTAGATTAACCTGCACCGATTTATTGTTCAACTAAAGAATAACAATTTAAAGATTGTAAAATAAAGATTGTACATTTGATTTCACACAGACTTTAAAAATGATGATTGTTCATTAGGTAATCGAGGTTGATTAAGGGTTTTGAAATGACTCCATGCCCTTTAATGAACAAGTATTGGGGAATACAAGAACAATTGGAATTATTAATAAATGTTTTGCATGGGCCTGCAAGCGAATATATTATCATTTGTCCCCAAAGTTTGACCTCTGATCCAACCCTGATGGCTGAATTGGGGGAGGTCACTGTCACACTAAGTCCATCTTCAGCTTTGAAGTGTTGACTCCTCTTCATATCTTTGATAGGTGCTTTTAAAAAAAGAACCAAGGCCTTGCAATAACAGACACAAGGTTTGGGGGGTGGGGTGGGGGGGTCCTTTACACCATCAAAATCCTCCCCACCCACTTCCAAGAAAACCCATCAAAAGGAGAGGAAGGATCGAGCAAAGAGAAAAAAAAGTTCCCTACTGAAAAGCACTCCTTTCTGAAGGCATGGTGGCACCACAATAGCCCATGAAAAGATGGATAGAGTGATTGTCCTGTTTAGTGATCCGCAAACGGAGAGAAACAGGGCTTCGTCGCAGTGCAGGGTGGCCTGCGTCAGGCCTTCACACGTATTGAAGCCAAGGGCATTGAGAAGAGGAAAAAAAAAGCCTACGGATAATGGAGGTCCTTGGAAGAAACAGCACATCGGCAGCAGGACTGGCCGCCGAGGGCTATAAGAAGACCAAACATAGTGGGCAAAAGCCCAGTACTTCTTTGAAGATTAAGGACATGTGATTAATTTGAGTTTTAACCACAACAATGACAATTTGCCCAGCCGTAGTCATTTACATTTAAGGATTAAGTGTCAACAATCATTTTTATTTTTTAATCACTTCCTTTTATCATGGGAAATTTGACCCATTTTGTGAGCTCACTGGCAATTTTTTTTACTATCAAAAAATATTTATATTCACTTTTACCTTACACTAATTTCTATGGAACAAAACGAATGCCAAAAGTATAGCCAGGGTTTGTACTTTTGGGTCCCAAAATTTAACATACACTGTAATAAATTCCCAGATTTTCACAACTTGTTACTGTAATTATTCACAGTAAATCACATTAGTGTCACTAAACAGGATTTAACTGTTAAATTTTACGTGTTCAGAATTTTCTTGTGAAATTAAGGCAGGCATCATGATTACAGCAAATTACTGTTAAAATGGCTATATCTTTTGCACCTTAATTGTAGGAATTCAAACACTATTAATATTTTATTCCACACAAATTTATACACACTAACATTTATGCTCAGAAATAAAGATACACAAGCTGTCACTGGGGTGGTACCTTTTTAAAAGATACAATTTTTTACCTAAAAGCTCCAAATTAATACCTCAAAGGTACATATTAGTAACTAAAAAGAACAAAAGTGTTTATCTTAAAACTTGTTGGTCCTAATATATACTTTTGAGGTACCTATATGGACCCTTCAAGTACAAATGTGTACCTTTTGAAAAGGTGCCACCCAAGTGACAGCTTGCAAGTGTAGTACAGGAAATGTTTGATATTTAGCAATATTTACAGAATTGTTGTTATGAAGTACCTCACAGTACCTTACTGTGAAAGCAATGCAAGTAATTTACTGTAAATTTAAGGTAAAATATTTTACAGTGTAAGTGTTTAGTTAAGTTGTGAATATTTCAACAAAAAATAGTCTAAACACATTTTCATACTTATAAATTCAATATTTATAAATTCATGCTTATAAATTCAATATTTAACTTCCTTATTTCACTTTCAAAATATTTAGTTCTGTTTAAAAATACAATGAATAATATTCAAATGTATAAATGTATACATTTATAATATAAATTCATAATAAAAATTCATATTTAGCAGTTTTTTTACAGTTAAAAAATAAGTTTCACTAAGTTCAGTCGTGCAAATTCGTTGAATATTGTATTAAATTTATAAGTATGAAAATGTGTTTGGACTATTGTTTGTTGAAATATTCACAGCTTAAATAAAATGTTAAATTTCAAAACCCAAAAATATGAACTAGAAATGCTACGAACAGTATTTTTGTAGCCGATACTGAGTACGGATTTCTTATCATGGTGATCGGCCAATACCGAGTACTGATTCTGATGCTTCAAGCTTTATATAACTGTGTCATTGCATAAAGCAAATTTTCCCTCTAAGTAAGAGATCTCGCCTCAAAAAAATAATAGATGAAACAGAAGGTAAAAAATATGACTAACAATGCAATTTTGAAAGTTGCACACGTGTTGTAGCACTGCTGATGTACAGTTAAAGTCAGAATTATTTATTTATTTTAAATATTTCCCAAATTATGTTTAACAGAGCAAAGCCATTTTTACAGTATGTCTGATAATATTTTTACTTCTGGAGAAAGTCTTATTTGGTTCATTTAGGCAAGAATAATGCAGTTTTTAATTTTTTAAAAACCATTTAAGGTCAAAATTATTAGCCTCTTTAAGCTGTATGTTTTTTTTCGACAGTCTACAGAACAAACCATCATTATACAATAACTTGCCTAATTGCCCTAACCTACCTAGTAAACCTAATTAGCCTAGTTAAACCTTTAAATGTCACTTTAAGCTGTAGAAGTGTTTTGAAAAATATCTAGTTAAATATTATTTACTGTCATCATGGCAAAGATTAAATAAATCAGTTATTAGAAATGAGTTATTAAAACTATTATGTTCTCTTCTCTCCGTTAAACAGAAATTGGAAAAAATAAAAAAATAAATAGGGGACTAATAATTCTGGGGGGCTAATTCTGACTTCAACTGTATATACTGAACGTGCATGTGGATATTTCTCTGCTTGTAAAATCATAAACAAACACTTGTGATTGGTTCGTGAGATTTATCTAAGGTCACAAATTCCGTTGTTACAAACATAGTTTGTTGATTCCATCGTTCCAACGAACATTCGCATATTGCATCACAAACTTTCATGCTTGCAACTACACCTTTGGAGCTGTACTTAGAAACATAGTTCCTGGCTGTGTTCTATTTCCCATTTACCCCCTTTCCCCCCTCTCCATGTCCTATTCATTTAGAACGTTCTGACATGTAAACTTGGAATTATTAACTCCAACATGCACTTTAAAAACATGGATGTCATTTTGAACACAGCTGTGGCTCATGGTGAAAGCCATAGGTGACCTATCATTTTTAAAGTGGAATTTATGTCAGTTTCTTCTTTAAAGAAGTAGCTACTCCACCCTGTTAAGAACAGGGATGTCAAACTCAATTCCTGGAGGGCCACAACCCTGCATAGTTTAGTTCCAACCCTAATTAAACACACCTGATCAAAATAATTGAGTTCTTTAGACTTGTTTGAAACCTACAGGTAAGTGCATTGGAGCAGGGTTGGAACTTAACTGTGCAGGGCTGCGGCCCTCCAGAAATTGAGTTTGACATCCCTGGTTTAGAGCATCATTATGGGCGTTTTACATTATAAATAACGTGATTCAAACGATGGATCTGCGACAGAGAAACTAGTTTTGGGAAACACTCATCACTACATCATTCTTTTCCCAAACGATGCATTTTACTATAACAGTTCAGCTGCAAATCATGTTGTTTGTTTGGGAAACGCACCCCAGATCAGCAGGTCATTCGTGAAATGGGATTATCGGCTGATACTGATTTCCAGCCAATTGTTTAGAACATCCCTGTCAATTCAAGTCCTTAAAAATGCAAGCAGTCGTTAATTCAATGTATTATGTTTTTCAGTTTGTGTTATTCGACAAGCTTTTTATATCAATGCTTTTAGCATTGATTTTGTTCCATGAGTTGAACACCCGTTTTTTTTTTTTTTTTTTTTATCTACTGGCAAAATGAACGGTTTTAAAATAGGGTTTTCATAGCAAGGCCGTAAGAGAAACATTTCTGGTTCCATAAAGAACCTTTCAGTGAACAGATCTTAGACTATAACATTTTGTGTAAAGAACTTTTGGACTATTTATTTTTAGGAATGGGCATTGTGTCATGCTCTGTTTACGTTACAGAAAAAAATTATTTTAATAAAAAAAAATACTATTTATAAAAGTATTTTTAAAATATATTTTCATTACATATTCAGAATAATAGTAATAACAATAAAAATAAGCAATATATGTTCATTTCTGGAAAAGGCTGTGGAGCATTATAATATATTCATATTTGAACTATTTTGCATTAAAATACAGTTAATGTCAAAATTATTTGACCTCACGTCAAATTTTAATTACTTTTTAACAATTTCCCAAGTGCTGTTTAACATAGAGAAGAGAAATATTTAACAATATTACAAACATAATAGTTTCATTTACTAATTTCTTTAGTCTTTGCCATGATGGTAGTGCATAATATTTTAGATATTTCTTAAGATACAAGTATTCAGCTTAAAGTGACATTTATTGACTTAACCAAGACAATTAGTTTAACATTTAATTGATGAAAAGTTCTTAAGAGTGCTAATAATATCCATGTTAAAATAAAAAAGGCTTTACACCCAGACAACTACAAGAAATAACATTTTCTCCAGAATAAAAACTGTGAAACTTTTCTTACTGCATTGAACATAACATTCAACTTACAAATTTCACAGAAGAGCTAATCATTTTGTCATAATTACATATTTTTTCCCTCTGTGGGGTCCAAGCCTTAATTAGGAAGAAATTCACACCCTGAACATGAACGTTGATTTTGCCCCTTTAACACATACACACATGCGAACTAAAGGCACACAGGCCATATTTACACATGTGATAAAGAGGATCAATGATGGCTGATTGATCAGGCAGATCTATTCTCCGGTTGGGCCAGTCGCCGTTCACTTTCTTCAAGGAATGTTGTTTACGTTGTCACCTCCGAAAAGGCCAGATGGAGAATTAGAACACTCAAAGCCAATTAGAATGGAGGAATGGAATCATCCATCTTGTTTTCCAGTCACTCTGACAATGCGATGGTGGTCGTAAATGGAAATCCCATTTTGCATTTGGAGTTGTCAGTGTATTGCAATTTGTTAAATATTGTTGACATGCTGGGCATTTGATGCTGTATTCTGACATTAATGTGAAACGGATGCCATGTGCTGTCAACAAATCCAAACCCCTTTCACTTTCAAACGATCGTCTTTCCAACCCATTAGTCAGAATATTTAAATCTGTCAGACAGAATATGATAATTCTGCTCACTGTTTTATAATCACACATAATCAATCTTCAAGTATTAATTTAAATATCAGTATTGATATTAATATTTTACTTAGAATAAAGCTAATAAACACATTTACTGCAATATCAGCATTAATAATTTTAATTTCAGTTAATTTATTAATCATTTGATCATTATCAGACTGATTATGATTTTATGTGTGTGTTTTAAGGATTAAAGCAACTGAAACATTAATATTAATGTTAAATGATTATAATTTTGTACAGTTAAACAACATTAAATATGAATTGCTCTCAGTTCAGGTCTAATAAATGTCTATTGAATCAACTTTACTCTTAGATGTTTTGCTTAGGTAGAAAAAAATATATGTCTATGACAAGATCATAAACATGTTTTATTATGATTGAATAGGATTTTTGGGACCCCATTTACTACTACTATATAACCGTTTACTATATAACCATTTACTATATATTTACTCTGTAAAAAAAACAACATTATTTTTGTTTTTTCGGCAGCTGATCACTTAACTGCCATTAAATTACAGAAATTTATCGTAAAATTACCGCTGTTAAATTAAAGAAATTTACCGTAAAATAACGGGTAATAAAAAATTACAAATAACTACCGTAAAATAACAGATGATGAAAAATTACAGATGTTTACCGTAAAATGTCAGTCATTAAATTACAAAGATTTACTGTAAATAGCCGTTAAATGACAGAAATTTACCTAAAAATAATAGGGGGTTATTTTACAGAAAGTTGCCATAAAACAATGGGTGGTAAATTACAGAAAGTTACTGTAAAATAATGTCCATTAAGTTACAGAAATTTATCGTAAAATAATGGGTTTTAAATTACATAATTTAACTATAAAATAATAGACAATAAAAAATTGCCGACATTTATCATAAAATATTGGCTGTTAAATTACAAAAATTTACTGTAAAATAACAGCTTTTAAAATACAGAAATTTACTGTAAAATAACAGCTTTTAGATTACAGAAATTTACTGTAAAATAACAGCTTTTAAATTACAGAAATTTAGTGTAAAATAACGGCTTTTAAATTACAGAAATTTAGTGTAAAATAACAGCTTTTAAAATACAGAAATTTAGTGTAAAATAACGGCTTTTAAATTACAGAAATTTAGTGTAAAATAACGGCTTTTAAATTACAAAAATTTACTGTAAAATAACAGCTTTTAAATTACAGAAATTTACTGTAAAATAACAGCTTTTAGATTACAGAAATTTACTGTAAAATAACAGCTTTTAAAATACAGAAATTTAGTGTAAAATAACGGCTTTTAAAATACAGAAATTTAGTGTAAAATAACGGCTTTTAAATTACAGAAATTTAGTGTAAAATAACGGCTTTTAAATTACAGAAATTTACTGTGAAATAACGGCCATAAAAATAACGGATGATAAATTACAGAAATTTATTCCTTTATGTTGTTCCAACATATCAGTGTGGAACCCAACATTTTAACAGTGCAGGAAAAGATTTTCCTTTAAAAGAGGGAGATTTTTAGATTTTTTTAGTCATTTTTTTTCTCAGGACTTCAGCTCATACCATGTGAATAGAATACAGAATACCATGTGTATTTTAACACTAGAAGTTCACTTAAAAAGTAATTTTTGCTGTTTGTTCAAACTACTTATTTAAAATGAGCTGAAACAACACAATTCATGAGATTTTTTTTTAACAACAACAAAAAAAAATGTTTGGTTTACGTTCAATCTACTTTAATTTATAAAAACTAATGAATTATTCCTTCATGTTGTCCCAACACAAATCGGTTGTGTGTAACCCAATGCATTTAGTCCATGCAGAACAACATTTTCCATTTCATCCCATTTTTGTTTCTAATAAGAAGTAACTGAGATTTTTAACTATAGGGGGAGGTTTTTTCATTTTTTTCTCAGAGGACCAGCTAATTTAGCAGAATCACAGGTGTATTTTAACAATGATACACTCAAAATAATGATTGTTGCTGCTTGTTCAGACTCACTTAAAATTAGCTGAAACACACAATTCTTGAGTTGGACAACTTAATTGATTCAATCAACATTCAATCAACTTAAAATTATAATAATAATAATAATAATAAGTGAAATGTATTCCTTCATGTTGTCCTAACACGAATCAGTTACAGTGCAGCAGAACTTTTTTCTTTAAAAGATTTTTCGATTTTAAAGATTTTTTCTCAGGGCTTCAGCTCATTTAACAGAATTAAACGTGTATTTTAACACTAGAAGTTCACTCAAAAAGTTATTTTTATTGTTTGTTCAAACTACTTATTTAAAATGAGCTGAAACAACACAATTTTTGAGATTTGTTTGCATAAATTAATCGATTTACATTTAATCCACTTAAATTTGTTAAGTTCACTTAATCGATTTGATTTGTGCTGGGACGACATGAATGAATTGTGTGGAACCCTGCATTTCTTACAGCATCAGTCGACAAGCAACACCGGCCTTTTAGACTTTTTTAAAACTTTTTTTTCTCACATCAACATCAGTAAATTCTTAGTTTTCTCTCTCTCTCTTTCTCTCTCTCTCTGACAGTCTGTGGACGCTGGCTCTCTGCTCATTTGCTTCTGAATGCCCTTGTAACCCTTTTTTTTCCTGTCTTGAGGTAGACATACAAAGAGTACTCGCATTCTGTCACACACACACGTCCACACACACAATATGAGCATGCTGGGAGAGGGGGCTGGAGAGCGTTATCACCTGCTCCTTCTCCCAACAGCCATTTGAATGTCCTGCTCAAAGGCTGTCAGTGTGTGCCCCAGGTGACCTGATAAATCTGCAGAGCTCTCCGTCTGCGCCCTCGCCGTCTCCACACTGTATTTACATACATCGCTCCATTCACTCTTTCACTCTGGACGGAAGGAAACCAGAGCACTTTTACAAATACAGACTTGTGTTATTGAATAAAATAAGGTACTTTTGGGCCTCATTGACTTTCATTATATGGACATAATGTTTTAGAAAAAAAAAACACTTTTATTGTGTTATTGTGTGTTTAATAAAAGAAATAAAACATTGACATGGCATGGGTGACTTTCATTATATGGACAACGACATTTGGAATTTGCTAATAATAAATAAATAAATAAATACATTTAATAATAATAATAATAATAATAATAATAATAATAATAATAATAGTAATAATAATAATAATAAATTTTAAGTCTTTTCAAAATATTTTAAGTCATATCACATTTTATCATAAACACAAACAGATACTTGTAGTCTACAAAAATTTCTTTAAACAGTGAGGAGAATAAATATTTAACACGTCATGTTTTTTTGGGGGAACAATATTCTAAAGGTGCTGTTGACGTAGAATTGAACTAAATTTTGGTAAAAACCCAAACAATACAAACAGAAAGTACTAAACTACTTTATATAAAAGTTTTTATTTTTTTTTAATGGTAATTTAAAGATGCCTTTCTTGGAGAATAAATGTACATGCATTGCTCAGGTGTGAGTTTTTTCACAGACTTCAACAGAGTGTATAAATCTTGATGGTTCTTTAGGTCTCGTCTATCTAATAAGAGCTTTATTTTGTATTTTCTATTGAATTCAAGTCAAGTGATTGTCTGGGCCATCCTGCAGCTTGATTTTCTTTTTCTAAAAGCATTTAAGAAATTCCTTGGCTGTGTTTTGTATCATCGTCTTGCTAAAATGTCCACCCTGGTTTCACAATTATCATCCCACTAAAGTAGATGTTGGACTAAATCAGCTGATATTATTTTCAATGATGAAGAGCAGAGGGTGGATGAATAACTACTGAGAGATTTCAGCTGCTGTCTGGGCTTTCACTCCCTTTCTACACCTCATTTTCTTCAATTGTTCAATACTTTTTCCCTGTGTCATTTCATTTTACTTCCCATGACTTAATTTGTAAACGAATTAATATTGTATATATTGATTTCTTTGGTTGTTAGCAACATCACCTCAACAGCACCTTTAGAAATATGTTTTCTGAGAACACCCCTTCCCCACCCTGTATGGGGCAAAACAGACTTTAACATTCTTAAAAAAATCTTTTGTAGTGATAAAGTCATGGGACAACACGAAGAATAAAAAATTAAGACAGATATTTTATTTTTAGTTAAACTACAGAACATTTTACACATAATATATCATAAACACAAACAGCCCAATTATCAATTCACAATTCATTAATTTTCCTTCAGCTTAGTCCCTCTTATTCATAAGGGGTCGCCACAGTGGAATGAATAGCCAACTTATCCAGCATATGTTTTTTTTTTTTACCCTTCCAGCTGCAACCCAGTACTGGGAAACACCCATACACACACTCATACACTCAGACACTACGGCCAATTTTGATTACTCAGTTCACCTATAACGCAGGTCTTTGGCCTGTGGGGGAAATGGGAGCGCTCGAAGGAAACACCCACCCACACAGGGAGAACATGCAAACTCCACTAAGAAATGCCAAATGGCTCAGCTGGGACTCGAACCAGCGAACTTCTTGCTATGAGGTGACAGTGCTTACTACTGAGCCACCATGTCGCTTAATCGCCTTATTCCTATAATCCTACATTAAAATCTGTGGCTTTTGATCATTGGTCTGACAGAAAATTAATGATCAGTGTGATTTAATTTGTCCTCTGATTAAGTTCTTGCAGTGTCAGAAAACAACCAATTGGAATGCTGAACATGTAGTCAATGCGACAAATTTAAACCTTTGCATGCATGTCTAATTTTCCTGGTTTTATCATCAGGGTATGTCATGAGCAAAATAAAAGCTACAGATAGTTTATGTTTACAGTGAGTTGTGATTTATGAGCCGTGTTTGGCCAGAGTCTGGCCAATCTTACAGTGTGATATTTGGATCATTTCCGTACCCTCTGACAAACTACACAGTAAACAATATCTGTAAATTAGAAGTTTTCTGTATTTTGTGATTAATGTTTCTATTTTTTTCCCATTTTTTTCTGCTTTTGAATTGCATTATGAGACCTTGATCTTTCTTTCTACAACTTTTAACTTTGAAAAGTTCCAAAATGTAATTATTATTAATATTTTTAATAGGTTAAAGTGACAGAAGTTTACTGTATAAAATGCACATAACCATTTTTAAAAAAGTCAGAAGTTAATATGACTGAACTTTTTTTCTCTTTTAGGTAAGTTAGGATTATCAAATTTTTTTCTGTTGTGCTTAATAGCAGAATAATGAGAGAGGTTTTTTTTTTTAAATTGTTATAACTATTCTTGTCAAGTCAAGTCAAGTTTACATACAATAAGATTATTATGCCTCTGAAAAAGATCAGATGATGGTGTCAAGGTTTTGGAAGTTTCTGATTGGCTAATTGACAACATTTGAGTTAACGGGAGGCACAACTGTACAATAGTATTTAAGGAAAACCTCAAACACACTGCTTCCTTGTGTGAAAACATGGGAAAATCAACTAGCCAGAATCAACAAAAAAGCCAGATTACAATTTGCTAAATGACACTGGGAAAAAGAAAAAAAAAAATTGGGACATATCCTGTGGTCTGATGGAACTAAGATTGAACTGTTTGGACATAATGACTGCTTAAAGCTTACAAGCCTAGGAACACCATCCTTACTGTGAAGTATTGACCTTATTCTAAAATGCAGAAGTGCCTGTTTTCGCGATTGTTTTAGAACTTCCGATTCAGTCGCCAATGGGAGAAATTACTAGGAAAAATAAACGGCAGAAAACGGGCAAACTACTTGCTCTACAAACAAATGTTTGCATGATTATACAGACCAAGTAGAATATAATAAGAAAATATCAGTTTGCAACATCAAACAGCAAAACAAGCAGTTTTTAATGTCTAAAAATGAATGGAAGTGAATGAGACCGGAAGTCTGGAGCCAAAAAGATTCAAATGACTGCACCCGCTCGTTGGCGAAGAATAAGGTGAATCGGGGCAACAGCATCATGTTGTGAAGCTGTTTTGCTGCAGGAGGGACTGGTCCACTTCACAGCATAGATGGCATCATGAAGAAAGAATATTATTAAGACATCAGCCAGGAAATTAAAACTTGGCAACAAATGGGTCTTCCAAACAGACCATGACCCTAAGCATACAGCCAAATGTGTTTAAATGTGCTTTTAGGACAACAGAGTAAATGTTTTTCAGTGGCCATCACAAAGCCCTGAGCTCAATCCTATAGAAAATTTGTGGGCAGAGTTGAAAAAGCTTGTGCGAGCAAGACAGCCAACACATCTGACTCAGTTGCATCAATTCTGTAAGGAGGAAAGGGTCAAAATTTCTTCAAACTATTGTGAGAAGCTTGTGGAAGGACACCCAAAACATTTGACTATAGTTATACAGTTTTAAAGCAAAGCTAAACAAATACCAACGAAATGTATGTAAACTTTTGACTCTAGAAATTAATAAAAATTATTTTAAAAAAAATCTTTAATTATTCTAGCATTTAGCAAATGTAAATGATTTAGGTAATCCTAACGGACCTAAAATAGTAAACATTTAGTATGATTTACCATTAGACAGTTAAAAAAAATGATTGTGTTCCTTTTTTTAGAGTGTATGTAAACTTCTGGTTTCAACTATATATTGTCTGGGTTGGTGTTGTATATTAAAGTACAAATGCAATGTAATAATCTGTAAGCACGTTTTTTTTTTTTTGTTATTTTACAGAATCTTTTACATTATTTTTAACTACTAAAAAGTTAATAAAAAGCACATTGTTGAACTGTAGAGTTACATCAAAAGTAGACAGAGCAGAGATCAACATCCCATAATGCAATTCACAACAATTACAGTGTACCTCCCTATAAAATTACTTAAAAGTGCAGTCTGAATCCAGATCTGCTGTCTGTTTTAGTGTTCCACAAGAGAAAGAGTGTTATAATAGTTTGAAATGACATAAGGATGAGTAAATGACATCATTTTTTTCTTGTGTTGCGGAGCGATCCCTTTAACCCATACATCTTTTCATCCATAAAATGAGTGTTTCTCACAGTGCTTGCCGAAGACCGCGGATCTAGAGAGCGTCACCCGCCGTGGTGATGTGAGAGATTATCTTCAGCTGGACTCGGACTGCTTCAAATGAAATACATGCCTCTTTCAGTAGAATTCATTTAGCGCATGGATTTGACTGTGTGGCCAAGGAAATGCAATACCAGCAGTGTGCCTGAGGCATAACGAGAGCAGAGAGAAAGACGAAGGCAGCATGTTCTGCACCAGCTTTTGTTTGACCCTTCATAAAAAAAAAGTTGACGGGGTTGTGGCACGTTCCAAGCAGCTCCTTTGCATAATTTGCATGCGTTTTGCCTTGGCTGCCTGAGACAGACCGTTCCTTGATAGTTCATAATGAACTGTTTGAATAACACGGAAAAGCACCGGGAAAGATGTTATAAGTAATCCAGGCCAAAAGTCCAGCACAATCAGCCTTTGACATCTCTAGCAAACCGCGACAGTTTTTTTCTTTGTATGCGCTGCATTTCAGAAATCTTCTAGCAGGGCTTCAGGCTAAGATGAAACGGTGTCAATGAATTTAAACAAATACCACTGAATAGTTAAAGGGAATCATTCTCCTTTGTTTAAAAAAGGAAGTTTGCTAAGTGTGGAGAACGCTCACCATGGTTTTTTTTAAAACACAAAGCATAACAAACAGTGAAAAGAGCTTGTTTACTTTGCGACGTGAGTCATATGTCAAGTACAGGTGCTCTCGATAAGAATGAAGAACAGCTAATGTACATTATGACTCATAGACCCTCCTTTCTAACTGCAATGGAAGATGTATGCAGGATGCTCCATTTTGGTGTAGCCGTTTTAAATCTACACCTGAGGCCGTGGCTTAGACTTTTGGTCGAAATGCTGTGAATCAGAGTTTAGCGGGTTGGCTTATTTAGCAGCTGACAGTTGTTTTAGCACCTGTCTTCCAACGGAAGTCATTGTTTGCGGTTCTGCAAAAGCAAGTGACCAATTGTTCTCCACTCACAATCTCTCCACACTTTCTTGATATTGTATTACAAGTGGGCGGAAACACAAATGTGGATTCTCAGTAGGCACCATGATGTAAAAACGACATCAAAATAAGTAAAACAAACAAACAAATAAACAAACACATCATCAATGCAAATTGATTTGATGTCAAAACTTATAATGTAAAAAAGTTCTTGCTGCCCTAAATTTTCCAGTTGAATCAAACAAACTTTTCTAGTCATATCAACTGACAAAAATAGGAAGTGAAACTTTGTATTATTCATTCATTCATTTTTCTTCGGCCTAGTCTTACAGAGGTTGCCACAGTGGAATAAACCACCAACTATTCCAGCATATGTTTTACGCAGTGGATGCCCTTCTAGTTACAACCCAGTATTGGGAAACACCCAACACTGCTGAAAATTTAGCTTACCCAATTTCCCTATAGTGCATGTCTTTGGACAGTTGGGTAAACTGGAGCATCCGAAGGAAACCCACATGAAAGTGGGGAGAACATGCAAACTCCACACAGAAATGCCAACTGAAACCTGATTACTTATTAAAATAAGGTAAAGCAATGAAAGAATAGTTTTTGTCTTGACTTCTTGACATTTTTACAGTGGAACATCTAAAAATGGACATCAAATATGTCAAAATTCGATTACTGAGATTTTTTATGTTTTTGATGCCAATTCTAGACGTCACACTGTCAAAAATATAAATTAAACAATTTAGTTGAAACCTTAACTTAAGTTAAAGCAACAAAAAATTATTTGGTGTTTTGACTTTTTGTCATAAAGTTTT
This sequence comes from Danio rerio, assembly GCF_052040795.2. Lineage (NCBI taxonomy): Eukaryota > Metazoa > Chordata > Actinopteri > Cypriniformes > Danionidae > Danio > Danio rerio. The sequence goes on from NC_141027.1 coordinate 70,498,256, forward strand.
TTTACAGTGTGATGTCTAAACCTGGCGACAATAATACGTCAAAATTCGTTTAGGACTGTCCTAAATTCGATTTTTGATGTACTTTTGATGCTAATTCTAAATGTCACACTATACAAATTATAACTCAAACAATTTAGTTTAAACCTGATTAACTTATTAAAATAAGTTAAGCAACATAAAATATTTGTTTTTTACATTTACATTTTTTATAATGTGACATCTAAAATGGGCGTCAAAAATTCATCAAAAATTGATTGCTGTCCTAAATTCGATTTTTGACGCCAATTCTAGATGTCACACTATACAAAATATAACTTAAACAATTTAGTTGAAACCTGATTAACTTATTTTACATAAAAAATACATCAAAAATAGATTAAAAGGCTCAGTGTCACAGTGTAAATAAATATAACTTAGAAACTTGTTGAAACCTGATTACCTTATTACAATAAATTTAAGCAACATAAAAGTATTTGCTGTCTTGACTTTTGTTAATCCTTTTTTAGTGTAATGTCTAAAATTGGAATCAAAAATCAATTAAAGGACTTTTTTAAAATTCGATTTTTGAGGCCAATTCTAGGCGCAACACCGTAAAAATGTTACTTAAACAATTTAGTTGAAACCTGATTAAATTATTGCTAAATTTAAGCAACATAAAAATGTTTGTTGTCTCGACTTTTTGTCATGACATTTTTTACAATGTGACATCTAAAATCGGCATCAAAAATACGTAAAAAAAAACGATTGCTGTCCTAAATTTGATTTATGATGTTTTTTGATGCCAATTCTAGATGTTACATTGTAAAAAAATTAACTTAAACAATTTAATTGAAACCTAATTCAATTATTTCAATAAGTTAAAACAATATAAAATATTTGTTGTCTTGACTTTTTGTCGATACATTTCTTTACAGTTTTACGTCTATAATTGCCGTCAAAAATCGATTAAAGGATTCTCTTTAAGTTTTTGAAGATTTCAATTTTAGATGTCACACTGTAAATAAATATAACGTAAACACTTGTTGAAACCCGATTAACTTATTACAATAAATTTAAGCAACATAAAAGTAATTGTTGTCTTGACTTTTGTTTAGTGTGAATCTAAAATTGGCATCAAAAATCAATTGAAAAACTTTTATAAATTCGATTTTTGAGGCCAACTCTAGGTGTAACACTAAAACAATATTACTTAATTTAGTTGAAACCTGTTTAAATTATTACAGTTTGATGTCTAACATTGGTGTCCAAAAATATGTCAAAAATTTGACTTTTCCTAAATTAGATTTTTGACGTATTTTTGATGGCAATCTTTAGACATCACACTGTAAAAAATATAATTGAAACAATTCAGTGGAAACCTGATTAAAGTGTTGCTAAATTTAAGCAACATAAAAATGTTTGTTGGTTTGAGCTTTTGTCATTACATTTTTTACAGTGTGACGTAAAACAATTGATGTAAAAAAACATCAAAAATCAATTAAAGGATTCTGCTTAAATCAATTTCTGACAAGTTTTCTGACTGTTAGATGTCAATTTGATGTCATTTTGACCTGAAGTTAGTCAACTGACAACAAATTGATTAGCATCGTCACTGTTTTTTGATGTGATTTTAGGTTTTTGCCTTACAACTCTATACTAGCGGTACAGTGCGGGTTATGTAATGAAACGGTCTGACAGCTGTAAACTGGGACCCTCTCGCAGGCATTGAGATGTGGGTATTGTTTGTCATGGGAATGTGCATATTTATATTGGCCGGGCCTCATCTCCTCCATCTCAGATAATGACACTGTGCTCCTCCTGTGATGTGCCCTTTATGATCTATAACAGGGCATGAAGGTTTGATCTTTCTCCGAGGCTCCTCACTGGAGATTTTTTCTGTCTATCGGTTCCCACTCTTGTCTCTCCGAGCATGTTCGAGAATGTCAGAAGCACACCGGACAGGCTCATTATCTTTGTTGATTGTTGCGCAGCCATTGGAGAGCCATCTTGTGGTTCCCTCTGTTCACGGGGGACGTAATCGCATTTGAACTCCCGCCTAGGTCAGTGACAAAACGCACACAAAGCAGAGGAGCGATGCGTGCCGCTAATCAGGTTAGCGCAGTTCACGGCGCCGCAGCCTGTAGGATGCTGGGACTGCGGCAGATGAGTGCTGCTGCGCCGTGGGGTTTCCATCATCCACCGTCCTATCCCTTTCTATGCCCCGTAATAATGCCCACAATGTGTTTATTAAGAAGACAACACAGGACGGCCTCATCGCCAGTAATCTCAATTATGGTAATAATCTCAGGATACTGACAAACACTTTTTGTGCTTCCCTCTTGAAAGCAAATCTTCCCCGACACTAGACGCTAATGGAATTTGTATCAAAGAAACATCCTCCCAGAGAAAATGGACGAATCCAATGGGATCTCATTAGTATTCGGAGGTATTCGGAGGCTTCTGCACTCTTAAAAATAAAGGTTCCAAAATCAAAGATGGCATAAAAGAAATCTTTCAGAATTATTGTTTTGGTGTGAAGTATATTTTAAAGATCTAAAGGTTCTTCATTGGCGTCAGAGGATCTTTTCAGTGCTTAATTGTTAAAAAATGTTCACTGTATTAAAATAAAAATGGCTTTTTTTTGTTTTTGTGGAACATAAATTGGTTCCTATATGTTATCAAAAATCCTTTAAAACATTATTTTTTTAAGAGTATGACATCTAAAATTGACGTCATAAATCAATCAAAAATGTATTATTGTCCTAAATTCGATCTTTTATGTTTTTTTTCATGAAACATGATTAATAACTTGAAGCAACATAAACTAAAATTTTGTCAAAAATACATCAAAAACTGATTAAAGGATGAATAAAGTTGATTTTTGACAAGTTTTCTGACTTGTAGATGTCAGTTTGATGTCATTTTCACCTGATACTCATCAACTGACATCAAATCGATTAGCATTGTCCCTGTTTTTTGATGTGATTTTGGGTTTTTGGCCCAAAGGTATTCAGAGGCTTCTGCATTCCTAAAACAATGTCTAAAAACAGCGATGGCATAAAAAAAACTCTCAGAATTATAGTTTTGGTGTGAAAAATATTTTAAAGATCTAAAGGTTCATCATTGGCATCAGAGGATCTTTTCATTGCTTAATTGTTAAAATATGTTCATTGTATTAAAATAATAATGGCTTCTTTTGTTTTTGTGGTACATAAATTGGTTCCTGCATGTTATCAGAAATCATTTAAAGCATTAATTTTTAAGAGTATGACATCTAAAATTGCTGTAAAAGTTCATCAAATATCAATTATTGTCCTAAATTCGATTTTTGATGTGTTTTTTGACGCCATTTATATAAGTTACACTGTATAAATATAACTAAAGAACTTAGTTGAAACCTGATTAATACGTCAAAGCAATATAAACTAAAATTGGTGTTAAAAATACATCAAAAATCTTTTAAAAGATGAAAAAAGTAAATTTTTGACAAGTTTTCTGACTTTTAGATGTCAGTTTGATGTCATTTTGACCTGATGCTTGTCAACTGGCATCAAATCAATCAGCATTGTCACTGTTTTTTGATGTCATTTTGGGATTTTGCCTTAAAGGTATTCGGAGGCTTCGGCACTCTTAAAAACGAAAGGTTCCAAACTTATCAATGTCATCAGAAGAAATCAGAATTATTGTCTTTTAGTGTAAAGAATGTTTTAAAGATCTAAAGATTCTTCATCGGCATCAGAGGTTCATTGAAGAACTGTGAAATCTTTTTATTGCGCAATTGCTAAAAAATGTTCACTGAAAAGAATAAAAATAGCTTCTTTTGTTTTTGTGGAACATAAATTGGTTCCTATGTTATCAAAACCCTTTAAAGCTTCATTTTTAAGAGTATGTGAAAAATGTAGGTGATTCATTTCTCTGTGGTACCCAGTGGAACGACTCTTGATGAATAAACGGACTAAGCCGAAGGAAAATGACTGAATGAATGAATGAATGAATGAATGAATGAATGAATGCAAAAGTTGAATCATTAATTTCCAATAATAACCTTTTTATTTTTTAAGAGTGTGAGACCTTCTAGTAAACTATTTTATCTAAACATTTATTCAAGTATCAATTTATCTAAACTGTAAACAATAATTTAAGGTCTTTTAACACTTGAAAAATAAGTTGACTCAACATGAAATTCTAGGGCAAAGAAAGCCCAAAGAAAATAGACAAATCCTATGGGATCCAATAGTATTCAGAGGCTTCTACTTAAAAATAAAGGTTCTAAAATCAGCGATGGCATAAACAATCTTTCAGAATTATGGTCTTATCTAAGGTTCCTTAAACTAAAATTTTTTTTTTAATTATTATTTTTTATATCAATTCACTTTATAAGAATAACATGGGCTAAAAAAGGGTTACTTTTAAAAAACTTTTAAGAGAATTGTTTGTTCTTGATTTTGTTTTGTGTTATAAAAAACCCTTTGATTTATTGTTTTTTAAGAGTATGTGAAGAATGTAAAGGCTGAGCCAATAATGGCAATAATGAACAATTTATTGGCATTGAGAGTGTAAGACCATCTAGTGAACTAATTAAATGTAATTTAAAATTAATCTATGTTAAAAACAATATTTTAAAGTGTTTCACTACTGTAAAAAGGTTGACAACTTAAAATTGTAAGGCAACAGATTTTTGCTGCACAGATATTTTGAGATGACTCAAAGTTTTACCCAAGTACTGCACTTGACTCCATTTAAGTTAAGTCAACTAAAAAAGCTCTGAAGCAAGTTGTCGTACAATTTTAAGTATACAATTTTTTTATAGTATACAAGAATACATTTTTTATTCACAAATATATTTCTTCAAAAAATAACAAAATCATTTTTATTTTACCCATTTAAAATATATTATCAATATATCAAAATATATATTATCAATATATCAATAATATTATCAATATTTGTGCATACTACAGTCAACAAGTATGTTCATGCAGACTTAATGTAATGTAACTAAGCTTACATAAAACATTACCTTTTAGATTCAACATTTTGTACATTGTAAGTTTTATGTAATTAGCAACATTTCATTGTATCTGAATTCTGAAGTAACACTGACTTGAGTATATATATATATATATATATATATATTTTTTTTTTTACAGAAGAAATAATACACTTATATTTTGTGATATAATTTTGGCACAAACACACCCCAGCAGTCACAAGACATCAACATGATGTCAGATTGACATTGTACCCTAACGTTGTGGGGACGTTGTATTTTATTTGGGAATTAAAATCAGGTTGACGACATAACGTTAGGATGACGTTAATGTCCAATGTCCAACTTAAAATCCACCAAATATCAATGTCTCAAGATGTTACAGCTTGACGTTGTGTGGACGTTACCAACATGACATCTATCAGACGTTGTATTTTGGTTGCCATACCTGACAAATATATTACAGTATTTGACATCAATATAACGTAAGTTTAAGAAGTTGGCTTGATGTTGGATTTTTTACAACACAACCTAAAATCAACTAAATATCAACATCATTTGATGTCATAATTGGACATCAAAACAACGTTGTCCTTAGATGCTAGGTAGACATTGAATTTTGGTCACCTGACATCACAACCTAAATCTTTTAATTTTTTACCAGCATTTATCTTTTCAACCTTTTTTGAACTTTGTAATCGAATACCATAAAGCGGAATACTTTACCGTCACTAATCTCATAAAGATTTAGCATAGTAATAAATTCTCCAGTATTAACGCAGAAAAGTGTACCCCACAGTGGAACTCAGTACCCACAAAAGAGTTTTGTTCCTCTTCAAAGTTCATATATCTGTGATGTTGTCAGTTGCTACAATTCCTCTAATTCCTCGATGTGTTAAAAATGCAAATATCTTCAAAATCCTTATTTTAGCACATGCTTATATGCATGTCGACGAGAGTGGGAGGGTGGGAGTGTTAGTTACGACGTCTTACTAGTATTAAACCCTTATAAATATTAATTCTTCCAGTCTAAAGGCAGGGAATGTGACCTTTGGCTGTGAATCGCACAAACTTTCTCTAAGGAGCTTTAAAGCCCACCCCAGTTCAGTGATCTAAAGATGCATTCCAGGGCTAGTTCCTCTCCCATGCACAAACCCTATAGGAACTCTCCATATTGCCCACTTCAATGGTATTATTGAGTCTATCAGCTTGAGCGCAAACAAATTCTCCTTCAGAACATAAATACTATATTTTTTCTGATCATCTTGCCAACTATTCATGCTCCATGCATAAGTCTGAGATCATCCGATTGTAATGCGGAGAGAAAGATGGTCATTCATGGATGAAGATGGGGGATTCCCTTCAAAGTGAAATCCTTGTTTGTTTGTTGTCCTTTTCCCTTCCTAATTGGATCCGTTGTCACACAGTGTGAACTCTCGCATTTGCATATTGACTCCGTGACTGTAAACCCAGGCAGGAGACAAGGGTGACCAAAAGGATGTGCAAACCAGCGGAGCCAGATTTCAGGGTTCAGTTGACATTATCATACAGTTGGAGAGATTAAGGTGAGAATGGCCAGGCGAGCTCTCCTTCATTTACATTTCCTCCATGCATAATGTATTAATTGCCTCCCTGCGGTTCACATTCCAATCAGCCAGTGGGCAATATAGCATGATTGATGTGTAATTCAAGGATTGCACTTGAATATGCATGTTTTGAGAAAAGGCGTTTACATTTTGTGTGAAGAATGTTTAACAGCAAAAAATCTCTATAACATGAAAAAATAAAATAACATTATGTTTTAATGCAGGGACGTATTACACCAAACCATGTCTATACCTGTTTTATTACTTACAAGAGTTTTAGATAATTTTATACTTTTCCATTCAATCCTGCTTCATAAATATAATTTAAAAAATTCACAATATTTAACAATCTGAATCAACCATGAAAAATGTCAAATGATTTTATATTTTACATGTAAAATATACGGTAATTTCCTGCTTCTACATCATAGTCACACATGATGGCTTTGATTTTGTAATTTTTTATTTATTAGTCTAAAATATTAGTTAAAATATTATTTAAAATCTGTATATTTCTTTATTATTATTATTATTATTATTATTATTATTATTATTTAATCTTCCTAAATATTTATTCCAAGTATACAACCTTTTTCATTTTTTAAAATAAAAGCAATTGTGTTCATTTTATCTGGACAGTCTTAATATTTTTGTTTTTATATTTAAAATATATTTAATTATAGAACAAAAATGAATGCACGTCATTGTATGCCTTGATTAATTTTTTTACTAAATCATCAAGTTATACATTCACTAGCTATACATTCCCTGACAAAACGCTTGTCGCCGATCGCAATCATAAGAGCAACAAATAATAACTTGATTTCTAGTTGATCATTTGAAAAAGTGGCAGAAGTACATTTCTCTGATTTATCATCTACATCCCAATCATCACAAATACTGCAGAAGACCTATTGGAACCCGCACAGACTCAAGATTCTCACAGAAATCAGTCAAGTTTGGTAAAATCATCATTTGGGGTTACATTCAGTATGGTAACATCAACAGCCTGAGGTATCAAGACATTTGTGTGGCCCATTACATTACAAACCACAGGAGAAGGCAAATTCTTCAGCAGGATAGCGCTCCTTCTCATACTTCAGCCTCCACTTTAAAGCTCCTGAAAGCAAAGAAGGTCAAGGTGCTTCAGGATTGGCCAGCCCAGTCACCAAACATGAACATTATTAGGCATGTAATAAAGTCATCTGGAATGCCATTCCAGATGACTTTATACATAAGTTATTTGAGTCATTGCAGAGATGTATGGATGCAGTCGTCCAAGCTCATGTGAGTCATACATAATATTAATTCTTTGTCCACTGCATCATGACTTTATATTCTATACTGTACAATATTTCTGTTAAGTGACAAGACTTTTGTCTAAGCAAAGTCAGACCTTACTGTCCTAATTAAATAATTAAAACTCAAGGCATGAACATATTTTATTTTGGTAAAATAAGTGAAATTTAGAAGCCTTTGCCTTTCATATAAGCCCCTTCTGTTACCAAATGATCAACTAGAAGTCAAGTTATTATTTGTTCCTAAAACCTGTATAGACAACAAGACTTTTGTCAGTTAGTGTAGCTATTTACATGTGCATTTTGGAATATATATATAATAAAATGTATCTGGATAGAAATGTCAAGAGGCACATCAAATCTTAAAACAATTTATCTAACATACGTTTTACACAGCAGACGTTATCCAATACACACACATCCATACACTACGCCAACTCAGTTCATTCAGTTAACCTACACCGCATGTCTTTGGACTGTGAGGAAAATCAGAGCACCCAAAGGAAACCCACACAAACATGGGGAGAACATGCAAACTTTACACAGAAATGCCACATGAACCAGCAACCTTCTTGCTGTGAGGTGACAGTGCTAACCACTGAGCCACAGTGTTGCCTCATTGTACACCATCTAAAATATTATTTTAGTTATCCTAAAATTCCTACGCCAAAGTCTGTCAGCAAAATTGTCTCCAGAGGCACCATTCAGAACTAGATACTCTTTCCAAAAATCAACTATCGACCACCAAACGCAAGATAGCATGACAGCATTTGTACTTGTGTATCATCAACAGGATCTGAGGTGCAAGTAATTTATTATCTGGGTAAAAAAAGGGAGAAAGTGACCTTTTAACCTCTCCTAAACACAAACCATAATTCAATCACAAATTATTCATGTGATTCTTAACTTTGGATGGAAACATAACCACTCACACCATGTCTTCAGTGTTCTCAATGTGTGCCGACAACAGCGTGTGAACATACTCAGAGGTTGAGTCTTGATTGATGGAAGCTTCTAGAGAAGTTGTGGCATGCTGTACTGCTTGACGTTCTCAGGTTCGACCTTTGTCAAAAGGGTTCCCGTGTACAAAGAGCAATGACTTCAGTGGGTTTTATAGTCCGTTCTGACAGACATTTACAGCGTTGAGCAGCACAGAGCAGCAGCAGTTAAAGCCATCACAGTCCGAGTGAGGACACCCCCCCACCTTCAACCTCCAACACAAACGACGTCTCAGGCAGCAAGAATGAAAAACATTTGGGAGAGAAAACATGAATGGGGTATAGGAGTCTCTCACCATACATTTCACACCTTTCCCCATTTGTTCTACCAGCATGAGAGATCATCCAGTGAGAGGAAAACTATGCTAAACCTTTTGCAATCAAACGTGAGCCTGCAGCTCAACAAGTCTGGTCCAGTTCCATCTGGGCATTAGTTGGTGGTGCTGAGAGGAAAACCACAGCGAGCTTAAAGTGGTATTGAAGTCCATTAGTCCGATGTCAAAACAGCTAGAAACTAGGAAGTGGGTGTTTATTTACTGATTGGCTTATGGACTAAAATTGATCCGTCTAGGATAAAAGAGTGATCAATGCGGAAGTTCTCTCATTCAAGTAAATGTATTGGCTAGATCACCAACCATTTTTTTTTATATTAGTTTAACTTATATATTTCAGAATTAAACATTTTATTTTATTGCAATTATGAATTAGGACAAAGATAGAATTTTTGAATTAGTGTAAGTTCCTTATTGTTTGCAAGTGTTTCAAATCTGAACAGGAATAAACAAGATATTCTGAAGAATGCTGAAAAAAACTATAGTATTTTGATAGAATTTTTGATCCTAGTATGGATGCCGATGACATTTTTTTTTGTACCAACATTCTTCAGAATATCTAGTTTTGTGTTCAACAAAAATTCATAAAAGTTTAGAACCATTTGTGGGTGAGGAAATGATGAGGAAATGTTCATTTTAGGGAGAACTATCTCTTCAATTAATAATAATAAAAAAAACATAACCCAATTTAAAAGTCAAAACCATTTAAGATTCTTCTCCATTTTTGGGACAATAAATCAATATGAACTTCGTTCAAAAGGTCATAATGGACAACATGACAATCAGGTTTTGCACAAACCTGTGGAGTAACTCCATAACCAACTCTTATTATGACAATATCATTTGTAGATTCTTTTCAAACTAAATTAGAAGTTCAAACTTTTGACAGATAATAGATTATGGAAAGAAAATGTAAACTAATTGCCGTTAAATTACAGAAATTTACTATAGAATAATGAATCTTAAATTACAGAAATTTCTTTAAATTCCTGTAATTTAACGGTGGTTATTTTATGGTAAATTTCTAACAAAATGACTTACGATAACGGTTCAAAAAACTAGTACACCTAAATTTATGTGATAAAAAAATAATAAATACAAATTTTAAAAGGAGTAAAAATCAAGGAATGCAAATAAATAAATAAAAATAAAATGAAATTTAAAAAAAAATAATTTGTAGGTTGTAATCTCAGTTTTTTTTTTTTTTTTGCAATATTTAGCTTGAATTTAATTGTATTATCTTTCAATTTCTAAATATGTTTGCTGACTGAAAATATTATTTTTCTAAATATATCTGTTTAATAAACCTATTTTCTTTAAATGCACCAAAATGCATTGCCTATATTCACCGGGAAATGGATAAAAATATTTATTTTCAAAATGGGCTGTGCTCAATTATTCTGTGCACTGAGTATACACCCATGTACACCTGGAATTAAAGCGGATTTAGGTTGATTGTTTAGATCAAAGTCACTAGAGAAACCACAGACGTAAACCCAACCAATAGTGTTTTCAAACATAAAGAAAACATAAAGAAATTTGCACTTCTACCATAAATGTTTACCTTTGCTTACATTGATTTTACCATTGTTATGAAACTGTGCTCTGCATCACAAGTACAATATCATACAGAAGAAGCTATCACAAGTACAATATCATACAGAAGAAGCTATCGAACACACTGACCATGCCAGAACAGTTGTCTATATGGAAATAGGTATTTATTTTGTGATGTGCAAAGAATATATGAAAAGAATTTATTTTTTTGTCAATAATATGTCCCTGCAAATATCTTGGTCAAAACTTAGTGTCATAATGCCCTGTAGTATTCCTTTAACCTAGAAATTGCAGTAAAACAAATGTTGAAGTAATTTTTTTGTCATTTCACAACATTTAGACTGAATCACTAATGAAACTTTACTGAATTTTAAAACAATACAGCAAATTTAAATTCTGCCTGACTTGTGCTATGCAAAGTTTGTTCTTTAATAAGGTTATAGGTAAGGTTACATATAATTAGATAAGTATTTGGATGGCTTTCAACTACCGCTGGAAGTGGTCAAAATTGGAGAAGTTTAGAATGTAGACGTGTAAGTTACACGACTGAAAAAGCTGAAAGGAGGGCTCAGGTATGTAATTACCTACAACAAATTGCATTGCTACAAACCATTTATGTTGAGAAAAGAAGACAATGGAGGAGACAAAGGTGACAGGTAAATGCCGCTAGCATCAGCTCTCTGTTTTGGAATGTTGCAACACTGTAAAATACTGCGCCATTTTTTTCTCAAGGCATGTATTTGCTCAATAAGCATACACGTATGTCACTGGTAGTTCCTATTTTGCTGGGTTAAATCATACTCTGTATGTAGAAGCTAATTTAAATCCCCCAAAATGTATGTATGTGTGTATGTATGTATGTATGTATGTATGTATGTGTGTATGTATGTATGTATGTATGTATTTATTTATTCCTATAAGTAAAATTGTTTTTAGATCAAAAATTGGCCAATAGTTCCACCAACTGCTCCAGTGTAAAAGCCTCTATAGCAGTTGTCCTCAACCACCAGGCCGTGGAGCGGTACTGGTGCGTGGATCAGTTGTTACCGGGCCGCACAAGAAATCACTCAATATTTAAGTTTTATTTATTCTCTAAGTCTAAACAAGCTTTTATTTTGAAAAGTCTTTTATTTTGAAAAATTACTTTTTTCTCTCAGTTACATCTTGGTCACTTGAGCGCCCAATTGGAAAAGGCCCAGTGAAAAACTCACAAACTGCCAAGGAATGGATCCGCAACCCATTTTTCAACAAATCAGGTGAATCCACTAAGAATATCAACTTATGGAAATCACAAATTATAGCAGCATTTTAGGGGCCGTTGGCATATTGCGTCGTATCTAGAGTTTGCACAAGTTCGTTAGTTCTAATGGAGGTGTGAACTTTCCAGGTGCACCCAGTGAATGAATTCTGTGAGCGCACTGCAAGTCACGTGACATGAATTGACTGATCAGCTTACACATTTCGGTAAGACTAAGGCCCCGTTTACACTAGTACGTTTTAGTTTTAAAACGGCGTTGTAGAATGAAAACGATCCGCGTCCACACTCGCGTTTTACCCAGCGTTTCTGAACAGCTCTCCGTCCACACCAAAATGCTGAAAACGCACATCACGTGACCACACACACACTCTCGGGCAAGCCCTCCAGCGTGATTTTCGGACTGCTCATCAAGCATCTCTCGCTGGATCTAATCTCACTATATTTGCTAAACGTGATATTTCATTCATGTTGTTGTCTTTATCTAACGACATAGGCCAATTCCCTGACTTTGGTCATTGGAATCTATTAAGTTACTTGTTTACGGGTAACATGTTTTGGTTAAGCGCAAAGATAAGTTAATGATTAATCCAGGTACATTGACTGATCGCTTGCCTTTATTTCCTACAATGTATAAACTTATTGTATGTTATACTTTTATAATTATCGATTATTAAAACTGATATTCAGCAAAAGAGAGGGTGCGTTTCGTATTTTTTACTCAAATTGAAAGGAGGCAGTACGTTGTTATAGGCTCCGTTTTGTTATAAATATCCACACAGTGAAGATGACGCTCATATATGCAGCACGACGCTTCAACATTTCTGCTGTCTGTTAAGTTGCTAATATTAAAAAGAAAATAGGCAGTTCCTTAAATCATGTTTACATTTTATTGTTGAGAAAGTGAAACAACGTAGCCAAGGTGATGTGAATGAAGTTATAAAGTACACTGTTCCCTTTGAAGATTTACCCGTGTCCTCGGTATGTTTTCCATATCAAACTGAGAAGGGGGAGACTGCAGCCTTGATCAAACTTGCGAAGTCTTAACTTAAAAGAAGAGGATGCGAGACTGAACTGTGTGTGGGCTACTTAATATTGAGGAAAAGCCCCAATCAGATAGGCGAACGTTTGCAGCCCCGCCTCCGTTCTCAGATGTCTCTGTCTTTCACCATCCACACTGAGACGGAGCAGCAGCATTTTAGAATGAAAACAGCCTTTCCAGCGTTTTCAAAAAGCTCCGTTTTCGGCGCTCGAGAACTCCGGCGTAGTGTGGACGGATGGCGTAACCGTAGCAAAACTTATGCGTTTGAATGAATGAGTGTGAATGAGTGTGTATGGATGTTTTCCAGTTATGGGTTGCGGCTGGCAGGGCATCCGCTGCATAAAAAAACATGCTGGATAAGTTGGTGGTTCATTCCGCTGTGGCGACTCCAGATTAATAAAGGGACTAGGCCGAAAAGAAAATGAGTGAATGAATGAATGAATTGAAACATACACACAAACTTAATCTTGACCATTAAAACATTGGAAAATACTCCAAAATCACCCCATAAAATCTTACATAAATGACCTAATCTTGCATGGTTTAGCACATTCCAGAATAAGACCAATATTCACTGTGTACCCCAAAAAAGGGGCCCTCAAAAAAAGGGCTGCTGCCAAAAGCGTCTGAGGTTGGACGGATGACCTCCGGATGCCACCTGGGCGGGAACTCAGCCGTTTACTGGGGGAGGGCCAGTTGGTCCGGGCTACATGGGCCCCATACTCTGATTATTCTGGACCCCCAGGGACCCCTGTGCAGGGCTACTGTGAACTGCGGCTGCCCTTCTGAGTTAAACTAGAGCTGGTCATCTTAACCAATTGCCACAGGGGTAATATGCCCTTGCATGACATCAGTTTACCTCCATGTTATTAATCGTGTTCTGACTTTACGCATACGTAATCTGACAGGCTTGCAAATCTTCAATATTGAAGCATTGATCTCCCCCCACCCCTACAGTACCACAAAGAAAGCACCCACATAACATTCCTCTATGCTTAAAATGAAATCAATGACATCAACTTGAATGATTCTCAAAAACAAGCCCGTACAGGCCACGGCTCTCCAGAGAAACCGGACTTTTGTTATTTTTGGCTGCCACAATCAATCTTACGATATCCTGGCGGACTTTAAAAATGGGGGGCCAATATAATGAGACACGTCCAACCCCCCAAGAACTCGGCACTCCTATGGAGTCTGATGGCCTTCTAATGGCGGTGCAGAGCTTTTCATTCTTTTCAATTTTTTCTCTTTTCCCTTCTCTCCAACACTCACTCACTCACTCCCGGAGCCCCTCTAAGTGGTTTCAGATTTTGTGCAGTGCACAGGGCACAATCTTAATCAGGTTTGGTATGATGAAAGAGAAAAGTCTGGTTCACACAGATCAGGCAGGCGTAGACAGCAGACGAAATTGCCTGTCGCAATGTATGTATTCTCCCATGCCAGGCTCCTTTTTTTCCACATTTGTTACACAATGGCTGCAAGCACTACCTGAAATGCAAGTTCAAGTTTAATTAACGTGAAAACCTGTTGTATTTGCAGTTCACTAGAAGGATGTTTGCAAGAAAGCTGGTCTTCGCATGCACTGCGAACCATAAAAAAGTAAGATAAGACAAGCACAAATGTAAATGCAAGCAAATATTTGTACTAATATGCAACTGCAAACACACACAGTGCATTTAAGCTTAAGGTTTCATACTTGGCTCTATAGTAGATGTTCTCAAGTACCAATCAAATATCCTGTCGTATTGTTGGAAACATACCTATTGTTTCCTCCTCGGATGTAAACGGTAATATTTGACCTCAAAAACCTTTGTAAATATCTCTGGTGTTTGAGTTCTTCCTGTCTATGCATGGCTTATTCTTGTCATTCAGCTTTGAAGGAAATAAAGGTGTGGGGGCCACGGCTTCTGCCACAGGGCTGGTTTACCTGTCACACAACCATGTCTGACAATTTCTGTATACTGTAGCTTGTCTGTGCTAAACAACCTCTCCTTGGCAGTTAGACAGATCACTCCCACCCAACGGAGACAATTAGGTCAATACCGAGCTTGACGGAGCTGCCTCCAGGTGCTTGCGGCCTACCCTTGCTCCTTCATCATGTCACAGTTAGTGCTAAGCTGTAGCTTAAAAACTCTAGGTTTGGATCATGTCATGTGGGATTTTGTCTAATTGATCACTTGTTTTTAATATAATTTCGTAAGACATCTACTGAACAGTTGCAACACTTCATCAATCCAGTTTAACTAGGAGCAAACAGTTCTGAAGTAAGACTATTTGCATGAAGCAATACTTATTCTTTTCACCACATCTCTTCTTTTCATGCAAATTAGGCTTATACCTTGTTCCTTATTCACAAAACCCAGAGCTGCTGGTCTAGTGCAGTTAGCATTGCTGTATCAATGGTTTCCAGAATTGCACTGTTATTCTATTGGTCAAGGAAGCAATTCTGTGAAACTGTGTTCTTTTCCCAATTCCCCTGTGAGCTCTACTTTAATGATCTAGGCGCAACATCTAAAGAGCATGGCATAAAAGCATTAAGGATGTATGTGAATCCACTTTTGCTATTTTAAGGATGGAAAAATATGCTTTGCGCCCTTGCACATGGTCTACCAGGTTTGTGCTTATTCTCTTAAAAAGTTATGAGTGAGTTTTGAGCATAACGTGCACTAAACCAATCAGAATCTCATCTACTATTCTCTTTAAGAATCAGTTGCTTCACGCCATGGCGCATTCGCTATTTACATGGCAGACTTTGTAATTGGAAAAACAAAATGCTTCACTAGCGAGAAAACAGTTAAAACAAACTATCTGCAGCCTGAGGATAAAGAATGAGCCTCCTCCATTCGGCCTCTTAACTTTTACACTTTACTTCTTTACTTTCGTGGATAAGGAAACAGTGTTTATATATATATATATATATATATATATATATATATATATATATATATATATATATATATATATATATATATATATATATATATAAACCTAATATTAAATTTTTTAAGTTGTAGTTTAATAGTAATACACTTAAAAATGGTTGTTTAATATGGGTTGTATACTAGTATTCCACTGTATTACATAGACAGGCATAGCCATTTGAGTTATGAGTAAGCCAAATAGGCTCATCTACCTGTTTACTAAAGCCACTTTTTATATTCAAGTGCATTTTTTTGTAAGTGCAAACTTACAGGCTAATTCACATATTTCACGATCTGAATGATAATAATAAATAAGAAGCATTTTTTAATACTAGACAACACTTGATGTTTCTATCTCTGTCAGTGACTCAGTGACAGTTAAAACGAGTAGATTCTCTATAAGTGGTTCTGTCACTGTGTTTAATCCTTTCTGTGCAAGACTGTATGGTATAGTTAATGCCACACGAACTGTAAAGTGTTTCATATTGGTAGTTTATTTTAAAATAAAAATAGCGAAATGTTCGTTAATAGTTAAATTTTTTTTTGCTGGAGGGTTTCCTGTGCTGATGAGGTGAACGGCGAGAAAACCCGACTGCTCATCTGTAACATTGGGATACTGGTGATACAAGGTTATCCATATCAAAGAACTGCAAATAAGCAGATATTATAACAATTTATCAATAAACACACACCTCTTTCTCTTGTTGTCCACTGTTGTGGTTTGCTGATCAAATTAAAAACAAAAGACGGGGAGGAGCTGAAATCTGCCGCAGTTTACATATCAAATTTAAAGGGGGGACTAAGGCGATAATTGAGTCTAAATTGAGTACTAAATTGAGTACACAAAATTTTAGTGTACAGTTTATGAGCTAAACTCAAAAGTTTTAGGGAGGCTGAGTAGAAATACAGCCCCTCTAAAATAGGTCTAGCAATGCCCATGAGCCTACATATTTAATTTTGTTTGTTAAGCGCAAGGATTTGTTTCAAAACTGTTTTTAAATAGTTGGTCAAATAACTCAGTTATAATGTAACATTTTAATAATTAATTTTTTTTTCATATGTAAAAAAATCCTCTGTGTATTAAGCAATGTGTCTGGATTTTGGATGTGCATAGGTGCATAACTAACATGCTCTGCATTGGACTTCAGACCAGCTTTTAATTGGTCAATTTATAAATATTTCATTTCCTCAAAACAGCAATGTGCTAACAATGCTCCATAACACACCTCCTTTATAGACCGGAACACTCATGAGTCCACAAAGTAGAGCAAATAGATTTGCTATTTAAACAACGTGGTGCAAATTGTGAACATTAGGGGTGCACTGGTCTGAAAATAGCAACTAATCATGCCAAACATGTCTTTCGCCTTATTGCTCCGGGTGTATGATAGAGCCCTTTATCTACATAAGACTGGTTTGTTTGGGCAGTAATATTTGTGCACTGCATTAGACCCTCCCATGATGATGAAAGGAGATGCATTTGAAGAGCATTTTACAGGATCTATAAACAGACTGAGAAATAGTTTTGAGTACATCGCTCAGAGTTCTAGATGATACTAAAGTGGTGACTTTGGAAGAGTCAATTTAAAAATAATAAGGGTAACCTTGATCTATATAGCATAGAATATATCCTATATTTATTATTAAAGTGAGGTCAATGACTGAAATGTAAATTTGTATTGCTGGTTTGCTGTACACTGTCTTGTGATATAAGTTGTGTAAATAATGTTACATCACAAAGTTTCTTAGGTTTTGTACACACTCATTCATTTTCCTTCAGCTTAGTCCCTTTATTCATCAGTAGTCACCACAGCTTAATGAACCACCAAGTTTTCAAGCATATGTTTTACAAAAGCGGATGCCCTTCCAGCTGCAACCCAGAACAGGGAAACATTCATACATACTCATTCACACACATACGCTACGGCCAATTTAGTTTATTCAGTTCCCCTATAGCGCATGTCTTTGGACTGTTGGGGAAACCGGAGCACCCGGAGGAAACCCACGTAAACATGCACAACTCCTCATAGAACTGATCCAGCTGGGACTCAAACCAGCGACCTTCTTGCTTTGAGGCGACAGTGCTAACCACTGAGCCGCCTTGTCGCCCCTTTTTGTATGTAATATAATACTTTTTTGTAATATCTCCACATTATATATCTATTCTGACTGAATTACATTACAATAACAACATTACAATTGCTCTTAAAGTAAGCTTAATACCAGTTAGAAAAGGATTCTTTATCTCAGTGGGGGAACAATGATATACAGTCTTAGGCCCCGTTTACACTAATGCGTTTTAGTTTGAAAACGCATAAGTTTTGCTACGGTTACGCCAACCGTCCACACTACGCCGGAGTTCTCGAGCGCCGAAAACGGAGCGTTTCGAAAACGCTGGAGAGGCCGTTTTCATTTTGAAACGCTGCTGCTCCGTCTCAGTGTGGATGATGGAAAACGGAGACATCTGAAAACGGAGGCGGGGCTGCAGACGTTCGCCTCTCTGATTGGGGCTTTTCCTCAATATTAAGTAGCCTAACACACAGTTCAGTCCTGAATCTTCTCCGTGTAAGTTCAGAC
Source organism: Danio rerio (assembly GCF_052040795.2). NCBI lineage: Eukaryota > Metazoa > Chordata > Actinopteri > Cypriniformes > Danionidae > Danio > Danio rerio. The sequence continues at coordinate 70,516,791 of NC_141027.1, forward strand.
TTCGCAAGTTTGATCAAGGCTGCAGTCTCTTCTTCTCAGTTTGATATGGAAAAGCAGACTATACCGAGGACACGGGTAAATCTTCAAAGGGAACAGTGTACTTTATAACTTCATTCACATCACCCTGGCTACGTTGTTTTACTTTCTCAACAATAAAATGTAAACATGATTTAAGGAACTGCCTATTTTCATTTTAATATTAGCAACTTAGACAGCAGACATGTTGAGGCGCCGTGCTGTATAAGATGAGCGTCATCTTCACTGTCTGGATATTTATAACAAAACGGAGCCGATAACAACTGCCTCCTTTCAATTTCAGTGAAAATACGAAACATCCCCTCTCTTTTGCTGAATATCAGTTTTAAGAATCGATAATGGCCATTTTAAAAGTATAACATACAATAAGTTTATACATTATAGGAAATAAAGGCAAGCGATAAGTCAATATACAGAATGTACGTGGTTACATTAATCATTAACTTATCTTTGCGCTCAGCCAAAACACGTTACCTGAGAACAAGTAATAGATTCCAATGCCCAAAGTCAGGGAATATGTCGTTAGATAAAGACAACAAGATGAATGAAATATCCCGTTTAATAAATATAGTGATATTAGATCCAGCGGGAGATGCTTGATGAGAAGTCCGACTAGCAGAGCTCTCATCTGGGTACATGGGCTGCAGCGCTTGCCCGAGAGCGTCTGTGTGGTCACGTGATGTGCGTTTTCAGCGTTTTGGTGTGGACGGAGAGCAGTTCAGAAACGCTGGGTAAAACGCGAGTGTGGACGCGGATCATTTTCATTCTAAAACGCCGTTTTAAAACTAAAACGTACTAGTGTAAACGGGGCCTTAGTATATCAAACTGGATGTGTAACCGTGTGGTTGTACTTGGTTGCAAGTAGGATTCAAATTAGCATGTTCACAGTTGGGAGAGAGGTGTGCAAACAATAATGCTAAACACCAAGGATGCAGCGTGCCTCCTGAGGCTATTAGGAAGCTAGTTTTACCTGCACAACACTTACTAGCTGGCCTATTTCACACTCACTCCACTAAAGCTCTGTTCACACCTTGTATTAAGATGCGTTTTTGTCAATTCGATCACAAGTGGACAAAAGAGACACATAAACGTTCACACGTAGTGTTTAAATGTGTTTCTTTTGTTCACTTACAACCACTTCTCTGATGAGGGAGGGTTTGTGGGTAGCTATTAGTTTTCTCTGATCTTTTAATCTAATACTGTGAAAGCTAGCGCATGTTGACATACTGTACTAAAACAAAAATATTAAAAGATACAAATCAATTAAACGCACTTTATGATTAGGTTACATTCATAGACAGTAAAAGATATGGACGTAGTATCCGTGACGTCACCCATAGGTTTCTGAAGAACGCAAAAGAAGCTACAAGTAGGCGTGTCCAACTGTCACCATTTTGTTCCCGCATCATCGCACTAACCTAGGGATCCCAAAGAAGGGCAAAGAGGCAGCGCATGAGCGAAGCTACAGACGCCTGCTAGCATTTTGCTTAGAGGAGAAAAGCTTAAACCTTCATCACCTGCGACTTGTTTGTGTTCTGACCACATGTGCTTAGTTGTACACTATATCAGTAAAGTGTTTATAGACTTTTAAAAACACTTTTGTAACACACTGAGCCACTAAACATTGTTCTTATGATGTTTTTCGACAGGAAGAAAATGCAAATAACGTACAAACACTTCAAATATAGTCAAATATAGTCTCTATGACAGCGTTTCAGACGACTGTTCTATAGCACACACCTAATCAATCTGTCAGATTCTGCTTTACAGGTCTAAAGAACATTACAAATGTAAATTAACCTAAATAAAACAAATACATTTATAGATATGATATTTAAATAATTTTACTAACCTGGGAAATGGAGGCCACTTGAATGGTTTGTGAGCACAATTAAGTGCACACAGCATGCCATATGATCTGATAATTGTAGGAAATAATTCCAAAAGGCAACTGACTGTGTAAAGCCACATAAAACAACACAAAAATAAGATGTATATGCTGAGTTCAGCAGCTAATCAGCCGGAATCAGCTGAGGTGACAAGACAGCGAGCAGCAAGACTTAGTTGTCAATCAAGTGACCACGCCCCTAATTATGCAGACTTAACAAAACTTAATATAAACAAAACCCTTAACAGTTGTCATGAAGAGGAAAATTAGCTATATACACTAAAACCATCTTTTGTACCTGGCTGTAAACATGTTTCATCAGCTGCAAAATAGGCTAATTCAGAAAACACTTGCAGCCCCCGTATTAGCTTCCTGAGTGAGAGCGGGAGGTTGCCGCTTGGTTACATTACACATTGACTATTTAAATCATGGACAATTTACTTATTTTATTTGTGTTAAACTTCTAGACCTAGACACTTTGTTCTGTTTTACAGTATTTAACTGTAACTGTAATGTATTTAGCTGTAATGCATTTTTACTGTAGGGCAGTTATACAGCATGATACTGTATTTTAAAGTTGCATTGTAAAGATTACTGTATATTTTACTGTAAAGATATAATGCACTGTAAATACATACAGAGCAAGTCGAATGGTGCTGTCAGTGTAAATACAGCCTTTTGCTGTAATTGATTCATAGTAAGTTACTGCAGAACTGCTGCCAGTAAGGTACTGTAGATTCTACATCAACATCTCTAACATCTCTGACATCAACAGTAATTAAATCATATGTCTTTGAAAAAAATTTCTGTCCAAAGGATTGGGAATTGATCACACAAAAATACTAATCTCTGAATGATGCTTTGAATAGAAATAAATGATTTAATTAGCACATTAAACACTTACACATATTAAATATACATGTAATAAAACATTCACAAAGCTGTATTTTATAAAAAAAAAACAGCAGTTGCCACTGCATGAGAGCTGCATTTTGAAGAGAATTGAGCAGTCACAGGCAAAAATCTCATTTGCAGTCAAATACACATTCATTCAACACAGGCTCATTGTGGATATGTACCCTTGTCTACATTTCTGGAGAGAGTGAATAATGTAGCCAGAGGTACGTATGGTTGCATTTTGTCTTTTTAAACGAATGCTAAGGGCTGGTATGACACCGCCGATGAATTCTGTTCCTTTTCGCGATACCAGCTGACCGATTACCTCCGATGGCTTTTCCGGAGTTAACAGTTTGCCCAATAGCTCGCTGCATACGAGCTTTTTGAGATCATCAAAATCCTACACAGCAGCCTTTGGCGGATTTGCAAAAACAAAAAGTGTAAGCAGACATACCTGCGGTTGCGGATTTCGTAATGAGCCTTGGTTGCCTTTATTTTTCCATAAAGAAAAAAATCTTGATGTGTTTTCAATATCAGATGTGAACAGGTCGTAAATCTCACTTACACTCGGGTCACGGCACCAATACAATCTCTTCAGTTTACCGTCCGGTCATGGTCACTAACCAGAATACCATGGGAATTAGCTTTACCTAATCAACATAATTCCCGAAAATAAATCTCAAACATTTTCACTGTATTGGTGCACACTAGCTTATAGATATCCTAAAAACTAATATTACAGATACTAACATCTAAGAAACTTTATTTTAATTGCATGGAACCTTCAAAGATGGAAGATTTTGTCAGTAATTGATCAATTTGCAGTATGTATTAAATGAATCAGACTTTAAAATATATGCAGCTTGTGCAATTAATCAACATTTTCAGAAGGCACCATTCATTCATAGTAAATTCATTCAATATGTTGCTTGGGCTGCAACTGAACTTTGAGTTAATATGGGAATAATTGTGTGTAGTCCTATGTTGAGAGCCTAAGCTACTATTTGGGGCAATTTAGAGAAATCCACCATCATCCGGTCTGGTGGTGGAGATATGCTACGAGGAGCGTGGACCAGATGAAATCAAGAGCTGCTTCTTGTCCTGCTTATCAAACAATTGCAAAGGCATGTTTTTCAATCAAAACACATGGATTGCAAGCAGACACTCATATGCTTGATGTTAAGGATTCCTATGTAATCCATACCTCACAAATAAAGGTTGAGTTTTTGAAAGAGCAAGCAGCAGATGATCTTCCCATGAAGAGGGGGTTATGGTCCTGCCTGTCAGACAGAATTTGCATTTTTTTTGCTACATGTATTATTGATCAGTGATATAGACATTTATATGAGCTGTCTTCGAAATGCCCCACATGGCTGTCTCACGCCTTCATGGTCAAGTCTATAATCAGGATAATTGGAGCTTCCACATTGTCTTTATTGATTGTCTTTGACTAAAGTTTGTCTGTAACCGGCAGTAATGGCTTACTGCGGATCTTGACCTCCCCCCCTCCTTTGTTAACCATGAGGTGCGACTCTATCCACAAACAATCCCAGCAGACACACAACGTCATAAGATGTTAATATTAGGTTAGATTTAGGTCGTCAGCATCTAAGGACAAAGTTATTTTGACGTCCAATAATGACGTCAAATGACATTGATGTTTTGTTGATTTTAGGTTGTGTTGAATAGTGACCAAAATCCAACATCAAGCCAACATCTTAAACCAACATCATATTGATGTCAAATACTGATATTTATTTATCAGGTATGATGGCAACCATTATCCAATAAATACTAGACGTCATATTGGTAATGTCCACAAAATGTCAAGCTTTAACATCATTAGACGTTGATATTTTGTTGTTTTAGGTTGCGTTAAAAAGTAACCAAAATGCAACGTCTGTCTGATGTCTGTCTGATGACAGACCCTTCTCTTTTAAACGGGCGACACGGCGGCCTAGTGATTAGCACTGTTGCCTCACAACAATAATGTCTTTGGTTTAAGTCTCTACTAAAGCAGATGACATTTCTGTGCAGAGTTTCGATTGTTCTCCCCGTGCACGTGTGGGTTTTCCCTGGGTTCTTCGGTTTCCTCTCACAGTCCAAAGAACACACCTCAGTAAATTAAGCACACAAAATTTATATAATAATCAAGCTCTCAGTGAGCACATCTTTCCTCAGTCATCCATGTCCTTATGGACATGGATGAGCCACAAATAAGCCGGGGAGCGTCATCGAGATCTACCTGAGCTCAAACTCCCCTCTCGCCCTGCAAACTGGAGGGATCCCAGGGCTTGAGGATCTCATAAGGTCTGGGCTCTCTTGCAGGACAGCATGCCAAACAAGCTTTATTATCAGTCATCAGCTAAGTGTGAACACTTGAATTGTCTTCGAGATATTAAGAAGTCAACATATTTAACATTTATTTGTCACTACTCTAAAAAATTCAATAAATATATAATATGGATTTACATAATGTCCTTGGGGCGATGCGGTGGTGCAGTAGGTAGTGCTGTCTCCTCACAGCAATAAGGTCGCTGGTTCGAGCCTCGGCTGGATAAAGGTTGATTTATACTTCTGCGTCAAACGCCGGCGTATGCTACGGAGCTGACGCATAGCCCTTCGCCGTGGCCGTCGGCGTCACTGATGTGCACCTCTCAAAAAATGTAACTACACGTCGCAACAACGCGTAGCGCAAGCTCTGTGATTGGTCAGATGGTAGCGCTGATGAGTCTGGGCGGGACCGAGAGCCGCGTGAATGGCGCGAGCGATTGTTTACAAGTGTGGAGTCTCGTGAAGGAGCTCCGGATGGAAAGTTTTGTTTTGTGTTTACCTCATAGTTAAAGTTGTAGCACGTCCGCCGGTTCCTGCCTCAAAATGAGCGAGTTTGAGTCACTTGTACAACCAGGAAGTGTTCAGGAAAAGCAAAACAGAAGCGAAGAAACTCGACACAGAGGAACATTTACACCTCACTGCCAACTAGCGTTTCGGAAGTGTTAATGCAGACCAACAGAGACAGCGCGCAGAAGTATAAATGCACAGCTGCGCACGTTGTCTGCGCCGTGAGTTACGCCGGTCACTTGACGCAGAAGTATAAACCAGGCTTAAGTTGGTAAAGTCTAGATCGGATATGCGGCTGGCCGGAAGTGCGATATACACATTAATAAAGTAGCATTTTTTAATGACACTGTATAACAATAATTAATACTTTTAGGGTTTAGGGTTGGGGTGAGGGTAGGCATTAAAAAATACATTTTATTGGGTAATTTAATAGATAACATAACTAATACTCGGTACAACAACTGATTTTACATTACTGTGATGGTTGGGTTTAGGGTTGGGGTGGGGGTAGACGTTTATAAAATACAACAAATGAGAAATTTAATAAATAATAGAAATAATTCTCATTAACTTCCGGCCACAAACGTATCCGCTCTAGCAACAACCGCTTAAGTTGGCAGTCCCTTCCGCTGTGGTGACCCCAGATTTATCCGCTTGTTAAGTGTGGTGTCACGCGAAGCGGCTTCCGGGTCCAAGTGCTCTATTCATTTGTATGGGGAGACTCATGAAATTTTAATTATAAACGTTTACAAATCGATTTAATACTTTCGAAAATCACGATCGAAATATATTTGTCCATGCCTAATATCCGATGGCCAGAAAGTGATAATTTTTTTTTTATAAATTGTTATAATTTTGGTATTTGTGATGCAGCAAGCCCAGAGATTGTAGTGTACACTATGACTTTTTATAAAATTCACTTTAATGTGTGAAATGAATTGTACCTGGAAACAGTATTACATACGTCACCAACACGTCATTTCTTAACAAGCGGATAAAAGGACTAAGCCAAAAAGAAAATGAATGAATGAATAAATAAATAATGTCCTTGCAATTAAGAAGTCAAAATATTTAACAGGGGCGATGCAGTGCTGCAGTAGGTAGTAGGTATATATATATATCATTCATTCATTCATTTTCTTGTCGGCTTAGTCCCTTTATTAATCTGGGGTCGCCACAGCGGAATGAACCGCCAACTTATCCAGCAAGTTTTTACGCAGCGAATGCCCTTCCAGCCGCAACCCATCTCTGGTAAACATCCACACATACACACACATTCATACACTACGGACAATTTAGCCTACCCAATTCACCTGTACCGCATGTCTTTGGACTGTGGGGGAAACCGGAGCACCCGGAGGAAACCCACGCGAACACAGGGAGAACATGCAAACTTCACACAGAAACGCCAACTGAGCCGAGGATAGTACCAGCGACCCAGCGACCTTCTTGCTGTGAGGCGAACGTGCTACCCACTGCGCCACTGCGTCGCCCCATATATACACTCTTAGAATTAAAGGTACAAAATCTGTCACTGGGCCGGTACCTTTACAAAAGGAAAATTTTTGTTCCTAACAGGTCCCTAAAGGTACATATTAATACCTAAAAATGAACAAATGTGTACCTCTTAGTACTTTAAAGGTACAAAAGTGAATCTTAAAAATATGAAAGTGGTCCCTAAAGGTACTAATGTTTACCTGTATGCTACAAAAGTTAAATTTTTGAAAAGGTACCACCCCAGTGACAGATTTTGTACCTTTATTTCTGAGTATGTGTGTGTGTATATATATATATATATATATATATATATATATATATATATATATATATATATATATATATATATACGGATTACCATAATGTCCTTGCAATATTAAGAAGTCAACTTATTTAACAATTAATTGTCACAATTCTCAAAACTCAACAAATACATATCATGGATTCACATAATGTCCTTGCAATATTAAGAAGTCAACATATTTAACATTTATTTTTCATGACTCTCAAAAAAGCCAACAAATATTTATTACAGATTCACATAATGCTTTTGGAATATTAAGAAGTCAATAGATTGAACATTTATTTGTCATTACTCTCAAAAATTCAACAAATATATATAACGGATTTACATAAGTCAATATATTTAACAGATATTTGTCACTACTCTCGAAAATTTAACATATGTTATTGTCCCATAATGATATGAGGGCCCCCCATAAATGGCAGGGGCCCCAAGCAAGATTTAAACTAGGACATTTGCTCTAAATGAAAGACACGAGGGCCATTGATCGACCTGTTCTAATACGATTAAGTTAAAGACAGATATTGACTTAACACTGACGTTGAAGGAGACCATCAAATTGAATTTCATATGTTAGTGGGGGGTTTTGTGGTGTAAGAAAAGTTCGGATATGCTTCGCATTAAGCAAGAATGATGTATAGGGGCTTTTCGCTGTCAAAAAAAAAAAAAAAAGAAGTCAGGAATAAACTGAAATCTCACACTAATGGTAGATCTGGCCAGCTTGCACTCTTCATATAAACAACTGTATTTACATAGGTCTCTTATCGTTAGTCTGGTAACGCTACCATACCACCAAGAAAAATAAACATTTGCTGCCTCTGTAGAAGTCTATACTAGATGAAAGACTGGAGCACATGTTGTCTGTGAGGCTGGAGGAATCCTTTTCGTTTATGCATCTCCTTTGGCTGGAAGACAGAAAAAAAATCAAGTGTTGCGTATCGTTTTTATCCTCAGCTTTTTAATGTGTGTCTGAGAGGCTGGTTTAAGAGTGTGGCAGACTGTGAAACACACAAACCAAACATGTGCAAGCAACGATGTAGACTGGGTTAGGGGAAAGGGGGGTAAATCCTAGAGTGGAAAACGTAATAGCACTGCCTTATAATCTCAGTCCAAGAAACCCAGCGCTGTTTCATCCACAACTATTTTGTGGTGCACGCTCAAAGCATCCCAGTCAGAGCTCTTTTTTATGATGAAATAGTAAGGAAGACGCAGTACACATTACCTCCATGGGTAGTTTTATATGTGTTTCTCAAATGCGCAAAAAGACACTGCAATAAATGATTCAGAGACGATTCCTTGAATTTACTATATTTTTTTAAGTTAAGTGATTGTAAACAACTTATTTGGGCTGAATTTAAACAAACAAATTAAGTTAACATCATTAACGTTACCAAATTTAATTAATTTAAATTCAACACATAAATTAGTTGCGAAAATTTTGCAGACATCATTTTTTTTCAGTGTACAAAAGTCCAAATATTTTTTCATATATATATTTTCTAGACATGTAAAATATATTGTATTGTACTATACTGTTTTCAGAAATAATAAGTCAAAAGTAAGTTGGTTTTTCCTAAAAATAAGCTTAATAATCTAACAGTGGTGCAAGTAAATTGTATTTATTTCAAACACTTAAAAAAATTATTTTCTTACTTAGATTTTTTGTCATGTTTTATTTTAAGAAATAATATGAAAATGAAGTGAGTTTTCCTTAAATCAAGCTAAATAATCTGCCAACGGCAAATTAATCAAAATAATCTTTAAAAACAATAAAATAATCTTTAAAAACAATATTTTTTTGCTTACCCCATTGGCAGATTATTTTGCTTGATTTGAGGAAAAAATCACTTCATTTTGGCATATTATTTCTTTAAACAAGACGATATGTTTTGCTTGTCTAGAAAATGCTTCTTGATTTAAGAATGTGTAGATATTTGGACTAGAAACTAGTAAAAAAAAAAAAAAAACCTAAGTAAGAAAAGCATTTCTTGCAGTGAACTGGAAATAAGATTATTTAAGTTACCTCAATAACAGATTATTATGCGTATGAGAAAAACTCACTTATTTTTAACTTAATATTTCTGAAATCAAATTTAGAAAATATCTATTGATAAATGTCTAAAATGCTGTAAGATACATTCAGAAAAGGCTTTAAGAGATGTTTGATATTTGCACTATAAACAAGACAAAAACGAACTTTTTTTTTTTTTGCTTTTTATTATTCCTAGTCATTTAGTGGCAACTGAATCGGAACTTCTTAAACAATCCGAAAAAAAACCTATTGTGCACTTCTCCATTTCAGAATAAGGTATAGTATAAAAGTGCTCTATAGAGTATTAAAATGGTTATTAACAAATAGTTCTTTGAACTTTTCAATAAAAAAAGCATTCCTCTTTGGCATCAATGTGAAAACCTTTTTTTTTTAAGTGTGCATAGCAACTCTTGATAAGTTCAATTCGATTCATCTTTATTTCTATAGCGCTTTCACAATCGTGTTAAAGCAGCTTAACATAGCCAATATAATAGTTAAGTTCAAGTGTCAGTCCAGTTTTTAGAGTTCAGTTTAGTTCAGTTCAGTGTGGTTTAATTTTCACTGCTGAAAGTCCAAACACTTAAGTGCAAATCATCATATGTGTACAACCTTCACGATAATATGGAAATTAAAAAGATTAAATGTTTTATACTGTTGGGGTAATTTTAGTAAAACCATCAAACACAAGTCGCAAAACCAAGCAAGCCAGTGGCGACAGTGGCGAGGAACAAAACTTCAACTCATCCATATCATATAAAATTTAAAATGTAAATTGCAATTAACATGAAATGATGTAAAATAAATCATACTTTCACTTCAGATTTTAAAGTTTACTTCCATTATAAATACACTTTAAATGATACAGTTGAAGACAGAATTATTAGCCCCATTTTTTCTTTTTCAAATATTTCCCAAATGATGTTTAACAGAGAAAGACATTTTCACAGTATGTCTGATATTATTTTTTCTTTTGGAGAAAGTCTTATTTGTTTTTTTTTTCGGCTAGAATAAAAGCAGTTTTTAATTTTTTAATACCATAATAAGGTCAAATTTATTAGCCCCTTTAAGCTATAGTCTACAGAACAAACCATCATATTGCAATAACTTGCCTAATTACCCTAACCTGCATAGTTAACCTAATTAACCTAGTTAAGCATTTTAATGTCACTTTAAACTGTATAGAAGTGTCTTGAAAAATATCTAGTAACATATTAGGTCCCACTTTATATTAAGTGTCTTTAACTACTATGTACTTACATCAAAAAATAAATACAATTTACTTACTGTGTTTATAATGTATTTGAGAACCCTTGTGGTGCTGTTGAGTTGGGATAGAGGTTTGTTATAGACAGGTTTGGTGGCATGGGTAGGTTTAAGGGTGGGTTAAGGTGTAAGGGATAGTCAACAGTGTATTTACAAATGTAATTACAAAAGTTAATTGCAGATGTAATTACATACATGTATTTAATCAAGTATAAGTACACAATAAATACATGTATTTACACAATAAGTACATTGTAACAAACTATTAATTCCTGTGTAAGTACATATTAGTTAATGCCACAATATAAAGTGGGACCAAATATTATTTACTGTCCTCATGGCAAAGATAAAATAAATCAGTTATTAGAGATGAGTTATTAAAACTATTATGCTCAGAAATGTGTTGAAAAATTCTTCTCTGCGTTAAACAGAAATTGGGGAAAAAATAAACAAGGAGGCTAATAATTTAGGGGGGCTAATAATTCTGACTTCAACTGTACATAATTTTACATACTTTATCATGTGATAATTGAGTTTAAAAAGTCATATAAATATATGTTTCTGTGTTACTTTAACTTATTTTAGAAAGATAATCAGGTTTTAATGTTCTTTTGTAAGTTAACCACTTTTTAAACTTGACATTTTAGGTCAGTTAAAGTTTAAATGAATTGTAAAGTTAATTTGATAACACTAGTTATATAGAATATAATATATGATTCATTCCAAGTAAATGTTGAGAATAAAGCCACATTTCAGTCATTTCTTTTAATAAACATTCGGTTTTCAGCATCAATTCCTGTTTTCTTGAACAATACAGTACACTGTAAAAGCATCTTAGTTAAACCGGTAACACCGGTAAGACAATAAGGTTCATTAGTTAATGCATTTACTAACATTAACTAATCAGGAACAACACTTGTACAGCATTTATTAATCATAATTGAGCATTTACTATTGCATTAATAACATCCAAACTCATGCTTGTTAACATTAGTTAATGCACCGTGAGTTAACATGAACTCACAATGAACAACTGTATTTTCATTGACTAATGTTAACTAACATGAACAAATACAGTAGTAAATGTATTGTTCATTGTTTGTTCATGTTAGTAAATGCATTAAGTAACATTAACTAATGAACCTTATTGTAATGTGTGACCGTTAAACCAAATGAAATCTTCTGGTCATCTCAACTTAAAATAGTCAATCTGACTCAAAATAAAAAGTTAAACTTTACATAACTAAAAAAAACATTTGAGTTGAAACCTGTCATATCAAACTTTTCAATATAACTTTTTACAGTGTGTATCCCATTGAACTCGTTGCTTTTAAACCAATGCATTTGTATTCCAGGGGGAGATTTTATAAACATTCTGAAGAGTCTTTGAAAAGCAGAGAGTTTGGAAAAGCTTGTGGTGTCCAAAGGGACTCGCTGCGACCTTTTGACCACATTCTACATATGTCTTCTCCGATAGTCATTCCTGACCCTTCTTTACACCTTGTCAGGATATCAGTTTGAACATCTCAAATGGGAATTCTCAGCAAGCCGTGAAAAGAATGCTCTCATATTTTTCTTTTTAAACAAGAGAAGGGTGGTTATAAAAACTGAGCCATATAAACCCCACAATAAATACAATAAACCTTTCAGCGTGTCACAATGTGTGACAGTACAATACAGTATTTGAATGTATCGAAATCCAAACACGGGTTGTATACAAAGATTTGAATGTGAGCGGGGCGCATTATTAACTCGGTTGAAAAGAAAACACGGGCGCTTGCTAATCTGAGCGGCGCATATTGTTGAAGGATCGCATTGTTACGTAACAAACAAACCACATCTGGCAGCGCAGTTCAATAGGCATCGGTCATGATGGAGTGATGTCATGGAGAGCGAGAGGACACAATGCTTGAAAAGTGAAAGCTGAAAAACGTCTGCACAACGTTAAATCAACATTTTAAAAAGGGAGATGGGGGAATTTCCTCTCAGATACTATAGCTGCGAAGGGGAGAGTTGATTACAACATTCACTCCTCCTCCTAGCTTCTACCCCCCCACCATTTTTTATGATTTGTTTCTGTTTCTGGGAGCCGTTTCAATAGTAACAACTAGACGGCCCAGAATGCCTGTGGCGGGCCCACTTCCTCCCTGGGTACCCCTAACTCATCACTGATTGGCCCTGCCGCCTTTCATCTGGGCTCATGCCCTAATCAGAGGGGCTTGTGTGTTTTAGCTTTTTTTCTTGCCTCTCTCTTTTGGAAATGAGGTTTGTGTAGTGCTTCCAGCAGTCCGGCCTGCTTGGGGGGCCAGCCAGCGCCACGCTCCCCTAACACGCTCTCACAGATTTGGCAGCAGAGCCTGGTGACATCACACACACACACACACACATACACACACACTCAGACTGCCAGTGAAAATGAGGTCTGCATATGTAGTGCATACAAAGAGCCTCCATTCCTTCTCTGGTTTTTTTTGATTTCTAACATACTCAAGAAGGAGTAAAGGTGACAAATGACCCATTGCTTAAAATTGCATGTACAATATTAATAGTAAATTGTAAAAAAAGACAAAAAAAAACCTTGTACCTTTTATTTAGTTAGTTAAAAAAAGGAGCGCACTTTCCAAACAATGTTGTGCATGTAAACGGTAGAGGAAAAAATCTCTCCTTTGAAATGTTTATTATTTTAAAAAATAATTCCTGTGCTGTTTACTTTTTCAGCACATTTTTAAACACTTAAATGAATATTTTCAACAGTTTTAATAAATACATTCAATAAATAAATAGTCTTTTTCTTTGATGACAGTAAATAATATTGTATCACTTATTTTGCAGCATATAGTAGTCAGCGTAAAGTGCAATTTAAAAATGCGACTAGGTTGAATGAAAAGATGTCAAAGTCCCTTTAAGACAAGCCATTTCACTCGGTGGCCATCTTTGAAGTGCCTCTCGGGCAGTATGCTCGGGCGTTCTGTCTGAATAAGGAAACTTCGAATTCTCCAAAACTGCTTGACAAGCTTATGATTGAATTTCACATTAGGAATCACTAATAAAATTAAACAAAATCAACTGTCTTATAGTTTCATTTATAAGCATACAAAACACACAATATCTGCAGAAACTCACGTCCCTTAAGCTGATATATATATATATATATATATATATATATATATATATATATATATATATATATATATATATATATATATATATATATATATATATATATATATATATATATATATATATATATATATATATATATATATCGATAGTAGGAAAAATTAATACTATGGACGTCAATGGTTATAGCTTTCTCCATAATATCTTCTTTAGTGTTCAACAGGATAAAGATGAAGGTTTGGATCTCGGATAGTGAATAAATAGAGAGTAAATTAGCATTTTTGGGTGAACTACCCCTTTTTTTGTGCCTTATGTTAAAACAACCCAGAACATATGTATTAGTTTAGTTTCTGAGCAGTTATTGGAGTAACAAACTTGTGGATTTATGACAGTGTGTTACCAAAAATTAGTTTTTGGTGTGGTAAAGTCGAAACAATTTACTGTTGTAATTTTTAAATAGCTTTTTTAAACACCCAGGATGACAAGAATTTTCTAAGTAAACTTTTATCTATTTTATAAATTAACTGTTTGGCAAGAGTTAAATATTAGTATTCATTTACTTCAGAATTTTTTCTTCTTAGTCCGTTATTTATCAGGGGTCGCCACAGCGAAATGAACCGGAATGAACACGCAGCAGATGCCCTTCCAGCCACAACCCAGAAACACTCTCACATTCACACACTCATACACTATACAGCCAATTTAGTTTATTTAATTTACCTTTATTTAATCCCCCATTTATTTCATATTGATTTTTAGTTAACCTGTTGCTTTAATGGCAACATTTTGCACCTCCTTAAACAGTGTGAGGCAGGTACACATTTCACTGAAGAAGGTTCAGCATAAAAGGCTGTTTTTAAATATTTTTTAATGTAAAAAAAAAAAATACAACATATTCATTTTGAACTGTATTTAAAACCTTCATGATGGCAATTGAGAAACCGTAGTGGTTTTGAGAAAGATGACAAAGTATAAATGTTTAAAATTCCATTTAAAAAGAGTGTTTTATCATGCCATCAAATGAGTCTTGTTCTAAACATGCCTTATATATCTTTTTTTTTTTTTTAAATAAACTACTGTTAAGGTGAATGATATTTGTATCCATTTCTCAGTGATTATGGGTAATATAAATAGTGTTGCATTTAAAAAATAGATTTATTAAACAGATATATTTATTCAGATATATTTAGTCACTGAACATCTTTAGAAATGAAAAGATTATACATTTAAATTCTTGCAAGATATTGCAAAAAAAGATAATTGTATTGTATATAATTTTTGTTTCTCTTGAGCTTTGCAATTTTTGAAAGAAAAAAAAAAAATATATATATATATATATATTTTTTTTTTTTTCCTGACAAAACTTGGACTACTAAATTTTTAACTATCATTGGAAGTTAATTATTTAGATTAGCTCTATAGAGTTGGCTTCAGTACTGACTAAACAAATGTTTATGCACATGTATAACATTGTAAAGCATCCTAAAGAAATTATTAATTTAAATGAGAGATTTTTGGGGGGTGAACTCATATATGCTGAGCACTATATATATATATATATATATATATATATATATATATATATATATATATATATATATATATATATATATATATATATATATATATATATATATATATATATATATATATATATATATATGTGTGTGTGTGTGTGTGTGTGTGTGTGTGTGTGTGTGTGTGTGTGTGTGTGTGTGTGTGTGTGTGTGTGTGTGTGTATATACTTAATGTTGAAGATTCCCTACTTAAAAAATATCCATTTAAAAAGATAAAAATTTGTGTCAACATTTTTATTGTATTGTAAATATTTGCATTGAAGCAGTAATAAAACATGAACACATGAAGATAGATAAAAAAAATATATGATTAAAATTATAGTTTCTCTATTTGGAAAAATAATATTCTCATACTATTCACAACAGATACAATTCAGAGGGCTGTCAGATTAAGGTAAAAATCATCAAAAATGCTGGCTAGCAACTTCTTTAAAAGTTGGCGGGGAAAGAGTTAAACTGTTTTGCGAACTATTTTAAGAATTGAACTGTTGATTTCCTGACATATTTGACATATTTCCTGCAAGCACATTCTTGCAAATGAGTGCACATTTATTATTCTTAAGTTAAAAAGAAAAGTTACCCAAGGATGAAAATTCTGTCGTTTACTTACCCTTTACTTGTTTCAAACCTTTATCAGTTTCTTTTTTCTATTGAGCACAAAATAAGATAAATGTTGTGAACTGATAATCATTGATTTGCATAGTATTTTTTCCCCCTTGCATGACAATAGTATTTTTTCCCCCTTGCAAGTCAATGGTTACATGTTTTCAGCTTTCTTTGTATATTTTCTGTTTAACACATCCAAAAAAACAACAACTTTATTTTGATGGTTCGTTTGTTGAATTAAGTTATATTGTGCCTACATGCTAATTAATTCTCTTTAGATTATAAGCAGACTGTTAGGTTGGGATTAGGGTTGGGTTAGTGTAAGTTGACATGTACTTGCAAAGTTTCTTAGTCAGTTAATCGTCTGTTGAAGGAGCAGTATCAACAGATATTAAACAGACAGTCTACTACTCAAATGAACCCTCAAAATAAAGTGTTACCAAAAATGTATTAAGATATGGAACCATTTGAGGGAGAGTAAATAGTGAGCATATTTCATTTCTGGGTGAACTATCCCTTAAATTTTTCACACACTGAAAAAAAAAAGATTCATTAGATTTACTCCATTTTTTAACGCAAACCATTTATATGGGCTGAATTTAAACAAACAATTATTTAGCATTCCTGAATTTAATTAGTTTGTTTAAATTCAGCTCATATAAAAGTTTTGCAACCACGCACCATAAAAAAAAGTAAATCCAATGAATCATCGAATTTTCATTTCATTTTTTACGTTTCACAGTGATGCAGAATTGATATTGCGTATTGTGGGTCAACAAGTTGTTTTGTGTGTCCGCTGAGGTCAGAAGGGCAGGCTGATGATCCAGCGGCAGGTCGTGGACTGAGGCCTGAGTGACCCCCGAACCCCCTCCAAATACACACACCAGTAAGATGACCAGAGCCCTGGGCCCCATAATTTCAATGTCCATCTTCCCATCCAGCCCCTAATAGGATCAAACACTAAGGTCAACGACAAAAATCTGCTATGGCATTAACATTTACCGCTCACCCCTTGCCCAGAGCGCGCCAACCTGTCCCATCTGCCCCAGACACTGGGCTAAATCATCCCAAGGGGATTAGGGAGGGTGTCCAGTTTGAGTGTGTGTGTGTGTGGTGGACACTAAGGATGCAGATGGATCACCCCTCCACTTCATCATCGTTTAATTTGCAATTGTTCCCTCGCTCGCCTTTTGAGGTGAGACGACCAGGTGGAAAAGCTAGTTATCCCCTCTACCCTCCCTTAAAAAGCAGCCGGAATGTCCCCACCATCTGGGAAGTGTGGCGCACATCTAGTGACTTAATCCCCGATGTGCCAAAAACACTTGTGTCAGCACATTCACGCCACACTGATGGCCACACGGAGCCTGATGAATGCAAAGCTCAAATCAAGATCGCCACAGGAAGATTCGTTTCAATGCTTGAGTGTTGTTCTTTGTTGTTCTGGGATATTTATGAGCCGCTGATTTATCTGATGTAAGTGCGTGGCTGTGAAGTACAGTTGTGTGTCTGGTTTATACACTGAAAAATAAAATTCATCGGATTTAGTAAATTCTTTTAAGGTAAAAAAAAAAAAATAATATGGGCTGAATTTAAAAAACAAATGAATTATAGTACTGTTCAACTAAATCAGTTTGTTTCAATTCAGCCCATATACATCGTTTGCAACCAATTACCTTAAAAAACAGCAAATCCTATCATTATTTTTAGCCTTAAAAAGAGTCATACAGACATTAGAATAAAATCTAATTTAATCTAAAATAAAAACTATTCAGATATTATATTTTTAGTTTGCTTTAAATATCGAACATTTTCAACATCTTGGCGCTATTTCATGTAATTATACAAAATAAGATTGAAGACATTTCAAAAGATTTTATTCTGTTTAAAATATTTCCCAACTGATTATATTTTACTAGATTAAAGTGTGATTTAAAAGCTTAACTAGGCTAAGTAGGTTAACTAGACAAGTTTGGTTAATTAGGAAAGTCAATGAACAAAAGTGGCTTGTTTGGTAGCCAATGAAAAATTAGATATTTTTTAAAAAAAATCTATATATTTAATAATAATAATAATAATAATAATAATAATAATAATAATAATAATAATAATAATAATATATAAACAGTTAAAGTCAGAATTATTTGCCCTCTTGTTTTTTTCCCCCAATTTCTGCTTAACAGAGAGATTTTTTTTCTAATTTCTCATTTTCACACATTTCTGAACATAATAGTTTAAATAACTCATTTCTAATAACTGATTTATTTAATTTTTGCCATGATGACAGTAAATAATATTTTTCTAGATATTTTTCATGACACTTCTATACAGCTTAAAGAGACATTTAAAGGCTTAACTATGCTAATTAGGTTAACTAGGCAGGTTAGGGTAATTAGGCGAGTTATTGTATAACGGTGGTTGGTTCTGTAGATAGTCGGAAAACATATTGCTTAAAGAGGCTAATAATTTTGACCGTAAAATGGGTAATAAAAAAATAAAAACTGTTTTCATATTTGCCGAAATATAACAAATAATATTTTCTTCAGAAGAAAAAAACATTATCAGACATACTGTGAAAATTTCCTCTGTTAAACATAATTTGGGAAATATTTAAAAAAGAAAATAATCAAAGGGGGGGTAATAATTCTGACTTTAACTATATATATATATATAGTTATATATATATATATATATATATAGTTATATATATATATATATATATATATATATATATATATATATATATATATATATATATATATATATATATATATATATATATATCATTCACCATAACAGTAGTTTATTTTTCAAAAAAAATATAAAAGACATATTTCTAACAAGACTCATTTTATGGCATAATAAAACAACTCTTTTAAATGGAATTTTAAACATTTATACTTTGTCAACATCCTCCAAACCACTACGGTTTCTCAATTGCCATCATGAAGATTTTAAATACAGTTCAAAATGAAAATGTTGTTTTATTTTTTTACATTAAAAATATGTAAAAACAGCCTTTTATGCTGAACCTTCTTCAGTGAAATGTATACTTGCCTTACACTGTTTAAAGAAGTGCAACGTGTTGCCTTAAAAGCAACAGGTTAACTAAAAATCTATATAAAATAAATGGGGGATTAAATAAAGGTGAATTAAATAAACTAAACTGGCTGTATAGTGTATGAGTGTGTGAATGTGAGAGTGTTTCTAAATTGATTAGATTTTACCACACCAAGAAATATTTTTGGTAACACGTCATAAATCCACAAGTTTGTTACTCCAATAACTGCTCAGAAACTAAACTAGTACATGTGATCTGGGCTGTTTTAAAGTTAGGCACAAAAAAGAGATGATTCAGACAAAAATGCAAATTTACTCACTATTTACTCACTATATTTACTCACTATCAGAGATCCAAACCTTCATCTTTATTCTGTTGAACACTAAAAAGATATTATGAAGAAAGCTGTAACCATGACTTCCATAGCATTTGTTTTGCTATGAAAGTCAATGGTTACAGCTGGGATTTCCAAACTCTTGGAGGGCCAGTGTGTCCTGGAGAATTGACCTCCAACCCTAATCAAACACACCTGAACCAGCTAATCAAGCCCTTACCAGATATACTAGAAACTTCCGACAGGTGTGTTGAAGCAAGTTGGAGCAAAACTCAGCAGGACACTGGCCCTCTAGGACTGAGTTTGGACACCCCTGGGTTACAGGTTTTCAGCTTTCTTCAGAATATCTTATGTATAGTGTCTGACAGAAGAAAGAAAGTCAATTGGATTTGGAGTGAGTGAAAGGTGAGTAAATGACAGAATCTTCATTTTTGGGTGAACTATCCCTTTAAGCAGTGACAAAGTAATTTGTAATCCATTATGTTTTATGAATAATAACAACATAAAAGACTTGAGATAAACCCCAAACCAATAACTTCAAATGACTACGCATTTGAGGTTGCGATATGTATCCGTTACTGGTGCATTACTTTAAACAATTCCACAGTGCGTCCTGTTAAACAGTTAAACTGTCTGCGAACGTTCATGTTTTTTGAGCATTCTCGAAATTACCTTTTGCTTAAGCGAAATAAACTAACTAACAAGTGAACGCACGACCGACATCTTACTCCAGTGTGATAATTGCACAGCCATATGGTACGAGTGTGATATGAGACACAGAGGAAGAGACTGTGGGGGAGATGGAGGGGCGTCTTGGGAAAGCGGAAGAATGTGAAGTGAACACTTGTCAGAAACGTGCTCCCTGTTCTTCTCTTCTCTCTGGGCCCTCAGAGGAGCTTGTTCCCTGGCCATTGTTGAGGGCTCCTTGGCGCTTTTTTTTTTTTTTTCCACTGGCCCGGTGCTATGTGGCCCCTGACCTGCTCTGTCTTTGTGCCTGTGAGCTGTGTTTATAGTCCGGGTGCCTCTGAACTAGCAGCTCTCTTTATCACATATTTTCCCACTAGAGGATGATAAAAGAGAAGGGAAGCACTTCTCTGTTTTCTCCCCCCCCCACCAACCAACTCTGCTTCTTTTGAGCTGGCTCACCTCCAGGGGCTTCCACGTTTCGGCTAACCTCACTTCCACAAACACACACAGGCATTGATGCAAAAAAGAGAGAGAGAGAGAGAGAAAATAAATAAGGATCTCAAGATAAAGATGTAGACATGATAAGAGGTGAGATGCTCAGCAGGACTGGACGGTAACGTACGGAAGTGCTCAGTGTATGTTTATGAGAGCAAATATTTGGCGTACGACGAGATCATCGCTGGAGCTTTGCTAGTTTCTCTCGGGCGATATCTGAAAGGATGTTTTCTTAACAAACTTTGTCCTCCCGATGCAATCTTTTTATCATTAAAACACACTCGGCGGCCTAGAGAACAACACCCAGCGGTGTCATTGTTTCCCATTGGCTTTAATCTAATGACAATGAGGGGAAAAATTAACCCTTTAAAGCCTTTTGTTAATTGTCTATGTGTTTGTAGTTATTTATCTATGATGTCAGAAAAGAAAAGATTAAAAATTGCTGATTGTGTAATTTTTGTAATTATTGTACTGCAATAAGTAAAAATCAAGAAACTTGATGGAACTTAACAAAACATTACATCCTTTCTTTGGAAATAGACTAATTTTACAACTCGCCTAAACAGCTGAGTTTTACTATTTTTAATGCATTCAGGCTATCTCCGGGTCTGACAGGAGCACTTTTAGCTTAGCTTAGCATAGATCATTGAATCGGATTAGACCGTTAGCATCTCACTTGAAAATGACCAAATGGTTTCGATAATTTTCCAGTTTCTATAATTTTCCAGGTCTGAGTTCAAATGAAAAGTGAGCAAAAAATGACCCTTAGAGACCCAAAGGACTCATGTGTGATATTTAAAATACCTTATAAAACTTTGTTCTCTTGTAATTTTTGTAATTATTGTACCGCAATAAGTAAAAATCAAGAAACTTGATGGAACTTAACAGAACATTTCATCTTTTTTTTTTGTGGAAATAGACTCATTTTACAACTCCCCAGAGTAAAACAGCTGAGTTTAATAATTTTTTAAACCAATCAGGCGATCTCCAGGTCTGACAGGAGCTCTTTTAGCTTAGCTTAGCATAGATCATTGAATCGGATTAGACCATTAGCATCTCACTTAAAAATAACCAGTTTCAATAATTTTCCAATTTAAAGTTTCACTCTTTTGCAGTTACTTTGTGTACTAAGTGTGATGATAAGTAAAAAGTTGCTGTTTTCTAGGTCAATATGTATTAAAAAAAACTCCTTTAGAGACCCACAGGCGGTATTTAAAATGATGTTTACTTAACCTTTGTTCTGCTGACGCAATCTTTATGTCATTAAAACACACTCGGCGACCTGAAGAACAACACCCAGGGGTGTCATTGTTTCACGTTGGCTTTAGTGTCCAATCTAGTGACAATCAGGCGAAAGAAATTGATCCTTAAAAGACTTTTGTTAATTGTCTTTGTGTTTGTGGTTATTTATCTCTGATGTTGGGAAAGAAAAGATCACAAATTTCTTATTGTGTAATTTAAAAAAAAAATATATTTTACTGCAATAAGTAAAAATCAAGAAATTTAATGAAACTTGATAAAACATTCCATCTTTTATTTTGGAAATAGACTCATTATACGACTCCACCAGAGTTAAACAGCTGAGTTTCATTAATTTTGAATCTATTCAATTGATCTTCAGGTCTGAAAGGAGCACTTATAGCTTAGCTTAGCATAGATCATTGAATCGGATTAGATCATTAGCATCTCACTTAAAAATGGCCAGAGTTTAGATAATTTTCCAATTTAAAGTTTGACTCTTTTGCAGTAACTTTGTGTACTAAGACTGAGGGAAAATGAAAAGTTGCTACATTCTAGGCCAATATAAATAAAACATTACCTTTAGAGACCCTCAGGACCCACAGACAATATCTAAATTTATGATTCCTTAACAAATTTTGTTCTTTTGATGCAATCTTTTTATCATTAAAACACACTCGGTGGCCTGAAGAACAGCACCCAGCGGCGTCATTGTTTCCCATTGGCTTTAGTGTCCAGTCTAATGACAATCAGGCAAAATAAATTAACCCTTAAAAGCCTTTTGTTAATTGTCTTTGTGTTTGTAGTTATTTATCTCTGATGTCGGGAAAGAAAAGATCACAAATTGCTGACTGTGTTATCTTTAAATTATTGGACTGCAATAGGTATAAAGAAACTTAAAGGAACACTCCAAAAAAAAAACGCTACCCCTCTCGAGTTAAACAGTTGAGTTTTACTATTTTTAATCCATTCTGATTATTTCCCTAGATAAAAAAGTTGAGAAGTCAATATGGTTGTAATGTTACCAATAGAGGTGACACTGTGGCTCAGTGTTTAGCACTGTCGCCTCACAACAAGAAGGTCCTTGGTTTGAGTCCCAGCTGGGTCCCTTTATTAATCTGGGGTCGCCACAGCGGAATAAACCAACTTATTCAGCACATGTTTTACACAACGGATGCACTTCCAGCTGCAACCCAACACTGGTGAAACCCATACACTCTTGCATTCACACACATACAGCTAATGGGGGAAACTATGGGGGAAACTGGAGCAAATATGCAAACTCCACACAGAAATGCCAACTGGTGCTCGAACCAGTGACCTTCTTGCTGTGAGGCAATCGTGCCACCCACTGAACCATCGTGACACCCTAATGTTAATGAAAAAGACAGAAATTGTAATTTTAATTGCTGTCCTGCACTAAAAAATGAGGACAATTGTCTATTAGGCTATGAACAGAATGAGTGCAATCTAAATGCACCAGTAACTGATGAGAAATTGTGCTAATAAAAAAGACAATGCCAGCAAAAATGTGAGACGGTTATCATCATAGTAAACCTATATTACATTTCATGCATGCACAGTAAGATTATTTTGTGTTTCAGTCATTTTTATACATAAATACTGTTGTCCACATGTAGCCTATACAGTTGAAATCAGAATTATTAGCGTCCCTGAATTATTAACTCCCTGTATAATTTTCCCCCAATTTCTGTTTAACGGAGAGAAGATTTTCTCAACACATTTATAAACACAATAATTTTAATAACTCATTTCTAATAACTGATTTATTTTATCTTTGCCATGATGACAGTAAATATTATTTAAGACATTTTTCAAGACACTTCTATACAGCTTAAAGTGACATTTAAAGGCTTAACTAGGTTAATTAGGGTAACTAGGCAAGTTATGATAATTAGGCAAGCCATTGTATAACAGGGATTTATCTGCAGACAATAAAAAATAGCTTAAAATGGCTAATCATTTTGACCTTAAAATGGTTTTAAAAAAATTAAAAACTTCTTTTATTCTAGCCGAAATAAAACGAATACAACTTTCTCTAGAAGAAAAGAAAAAATATTATCAGACATACTGTGAAAATTTCCTTGCTCTGTTAAACATCATTTAGGAAATATAAAAAAAAATAAGTACAGAACTGTACTTTCTACATAAATGATTTGAGACCTAAAAAGGCGGCATGAGTGTCTTGGAGGCCAGTGTGGCCTGCTCAGAGCCGAATGGTGGTCCTCCACAAGCCCATGCAGGTTGACCCCTCGCCTCCCTCGCTCTTCTCCAGGGTGTGAGGGGGTGGCTTTTGGGGACAATAGTGTCTCTCTCTCAGGCCTTGCATGGCTCACGTTCGGCCCACATTCCTCTGGCCCACACCCCACCCAGGGCGAACAATGCCTGGCCTTTTTTACAGACCCCCTCAGACCGTTGTCTTCAATGGACCGGCCAACGTTAATGATGGCACCATACTCTCAGCGGGGAGTGATTCAAAGGTCTACATCTCTTTAGCCACAAGGGCAAAACGTACAAAAGCCTCCATCAAACTAAAATAACTTCATGAGAACTGAAAGTAATGGCAGGGCAGTTGCGGTATAGTGACAGTCTGAACTAGATGAGACGCACTCCATCACTATCAAACGAACCTTCCAGACACCCACAGACACGCAGGACACTGTATTGTTTCTTAAAATGCGAATGGTATTAGGTAGAAATTAAGAGTCGTCTTATGCTACTAACCATATTTAGTTTAATCATTCATTTTCTTTTTGGCATAGTCCCCTTATTAATCTGGGGCCGCCACAGCAGGATGAACCGCCAACTTATCCAGCATATGTTTTACACAGCTAAGATTATTCCAGCTGCAATCCATCACTGGAAAACACCCATAAAATCTCATTAACACACATACACTACCCAATTCTCCTATACCACGTCTTTGGATTTGTGGTGGAAACTGGACCACACCAACACAAGGAGAACATGCAAACTCCACACAGAAATGCCAACTGACCCAGCCGAGGCTCGAACCAGCAACCTTCTTGCTTTGAGGTGATTGTGCTACCCACTGTGCCACCGTGACGCCTAGCTAGTTTGATATACACCGTATGCTACAATGCAACAATTCCTTCATGCTGTCGCAAGACAAATATATTAAGTTAACTAAATTATTTTTACACAGTTAAGTTTAAATACTTAAATACTTAACTTTAAATAAGTTAAACACTCATACACTACGGACAATTTAGCCTACCCAATTCACCTGTACCACATGTCTTTGGACAGTGGGGGAAACCGGAGCACCTGGAGGAAATCCACGTGAACGCTGGGAGAACATGCAAACTCCAACTGTTCATTTCAAATGATTTAAATATATTTTTTTATTTTCTTTCTAGAGTAATTTACCATAATTTTGTGGCTCAAAAGTATCGGTTCAGGCATCGGCACCGTTTTAAAAGTATTGATTTAGCACCGGTATTGACATAATCCCAAACAATACCCAACCCTACGAATAAGTGATCATATTAAGGTTTGTTCGGTTTTAAATGATTATAAATGTATTTATAATTTAGATTATTAATATAGATAATTAATAATATAATATAGATTATTATACTTAAATGAAACTTCTTGCTGAGGAATTAGTTG
This sequence comes from Danio rerio, assembly GCF_052040795.2. Taxonomy (NCBI): domain Eukaryota; kingdom Metazoa; phylum Chordata; class Actinopteri; order Cypriniformes; family Danionidae; genus Danio; species Danio rerio. Next base: position 70,542,319 of record NC_141027.1, read on the forward strand.
AAGTTAGATGTTTGACGAATAGTAGATAAGCAGAAAGATGCCAAATATTTATTTTTATGTTCAAGAAAACAACTGATTTAAGTTTGGAGTATCATTAGAGTGAGTAAAACCGACATCATTTTCATTTATTTAGAACTGACTGCAGAATTACCAATTATACATCACCTTGGAATTATAAGGTTCTATCTGCGTTCTGAAGGATTTTGAGATATTGAGCTTAAAAGTTTTTGCATTCCATTGCAAACCGTATGTGTGTAACATTTGCTTTTTGAAATAGAAACCTTGAAATGTAAACAACTTACAAAAACATCCCATTATGTAAATAAGTTGTCATTTAATAAGAATATATTGATAACTCGATTTTGACAAAAATGTCATAAACAACCTTATCATTCTAAGGTGATGTATAATAGTTTTAATTGCTAGCTTCCACAAAAATATGTTCTAATACATATTGATATTGATCCTAATTGACATATTGAGTCTTGATAGTGATGTAAAGTGGATTCTTACATAAGATTTTGATTTGGGCTTGGACTGCTTTCTGTTTACGTCCGCATGTTTTCAACAATTCCAAAACTGACAATCAAAGGAAGGTGAAGGATCTTGTCCTATGACTTCCCTCATACATTCATGGTTTATACAGATGGCCACCTCAGTATCATTTGTTGTGCAAGCATCAGCCCCTAAAAGTGCCAAAATGTGTCAAACAAATAAAGGAAGGGAGGGGAAGAGAAACCGCTTTAATGTTTTTTTTTTTTTTTTTTTTTTTTTTTTTTAGAAATGAATACATTTTCTTGGCCACTGTACTATTGTTGTATCTATACCTGGTAAGCTAATATTTTTAAGCATTCTTAACATTTGACTGGAAATAACTATTTTAATATGCATATAAAAGTCAATAAAACTAGGTATTATTTTAGTTTGAATAATAATGATAATAAAATAAATAAATAAATAAATAAATAAATAAATGAATAATAATAACAATAATAATAATAATATTAATAATAATAAAAATGTTATTAAAAATAATAATATAATATTAATTATTATTACTATATTTACTATTATTATTATAATTGAAAACTGTTGTTATTAATTAATAATAATAAATAATAATAATTAATATTAATAATACATGTTTTGTTATTATTATTATTGTTAATATTATTATTATTATTATTATTATTACTTTTATTAATATTTTTATTATTATTATTACTATTATTATTAATATTATCATTGAACAACAACAGTTTTAATAAAAAATAACTATTATTATTATTATTATTATTATTATAAAATATGAACAACAAAATAACAACAGTTCTTTAATAAAAAAGTAGTAATAATAGTTATTATTATTATTATTTTTGATATTATTATTATTATTACAAAATAACAACAACAAAATAACAACAGTTTTTTAATAAAAAAGTTATTATTATTATTATTATTATTATTATTATTATTATTATTATAAAATACCAACAACAAAATAACAACAGTTCTTTAATAAAAAAGTAATAATAATAGTTATTATTATTATTTTTTATATTATTATTATTCTAAAATACCATCAACAAAATAACAACAGTTCTTCAATAAAAAAGTAATAATAATAGTTATTATTATTATTATTATTATTATTATTATTATTATTATTATTATTATTATTATTATTATAAAATAACAACAACAAAATAACAATATAATAATAGCAACTTAAACACAATTAACGTTTAAGCTATGAAAAATTTAGGTGAGTATAAATTCTCTACATTTTTCAGTGTGTTAGCCTATAGAACATGCCAAAACTGGACGGCCAGAAATTTACTGGCGTCTTTGGCATAATTGTTATTTGCTGTTTTTCACCAATTATATATTAACCAAATGTAATATTCCAAAACACCAAACCTGACAAAAAGAGGTGTTGTGGTTTGTGTGCAATGCAGTGTTGCCATGTCCACTTATTATAAACTGTGGACTTGTTTTTTCAGCTTCATATAAAAATGGCAAAAGTTTACTAAGAGTTAATAAGGGGATTTTACTTCTGTATAAAGTATTAAAATATTTCTCGGTTTATAATGAACTTCTACTTTGTTTTTCAACCAGGATCTGGCAACACCAACAAATCATGTTAGAGTGTTTCTACAGGTGGTTTGTCAACCCCACTCACCTGTATGAGGTGTAAAAAATGCTTTTTTTTCTAGAGGTATAGAGGGATTATAGGAAATCTGTCAGATGCAGATGTGCAAAAACTGTTTAAGTGTCAGAGAAGAAAGGCTGTGATTTGAAGAATATTAAATTGGTATGAAGAGTGATGTGAAGAATATCATATCAACAAGGATGACTGGAGGATGAGTAAATTCTGTAGTTGTATCAGTTTTTGGGTGAAATATTCTTTTAAGAATGTCATGCAGTTTTTGTAAAAATGAAGTTTGTTTTGCTCCACGATTCCAAATTTAGGGGGTCCAAACAATCATCTATTCATGCATATAAATAAAAGTGTTTCCCACAGGTGTTTCATTTCTCATTTCTGCACAGTTTCTCTTAGTTGCACGATGATTCAGACTTGTATTTTTACTTTTTTTTCTCACACAGCACATATTTCAGATCCCAGATTATTTTTAAAAACAGTTTAACAATGGCAGAGGGAAACAATTCTGTGCTTTGAGAATTTGTGCTGATTTACACAGTGTTGAAAACGGACTGATATATCGCAGCGTGTCATTGCAACAACAAAGAACAAAGAATTATATATTTAGACGATGATGTGGATTATAAAAATATGCTCTTCCTGAAATAGCGTCAGCAGTCAGCTCATTGTTTCTGCTTTTTGTCGTTAGATATGAGAGACTATATCAATAATTATAGCACTGGGTTTTTTGTTTTGGTTGAGGCTTTTGTGCTATGGAAAGGCAGTGAACATCCTTTACTGTCTTTTATATCCTGGTATCCTTGTGTTGTTGAGACCAAAACTGTGAAAATCGAACAGGGTCAAAGATTTTAGTGCTATACGATCACAATAATAAAAAAATAAATAATAATAATAATAATAAATAAATAATAATAAAAACATAAATAAAATTGTATAAAAATTGAAAATAATAAAATAAAATTAAACAAAACGAAATAAAATAAAATAAAATAAATTTGTACAAAATGAAATAAAATAAAATAAATTAAATTGCAGTAAAAATAAAATAAAATTAATTTACATTTAACACAACAATAAACAAATGGTTTGAAAAATAATCATAACAATTTATGTTTTAATAAGCAAGAATATTATGAAAACAAACAACCTTAAATGGCATTAATAAGGGTTGATTTTTATATAAAATAAAATAAAATAATAAAATAAAATAAAATAAAATAAAATAAAATAAAATAAATTAAAATAAAATAAAATAAAATAAAATAAAATAGATTAAATAAAGTTAAAAAGTATTTACCCCAACAATAAACTAATGGTTTGCTATGATTCTAAAATTAAATTAAAATGTAATTTTTTTTAAAGAAAATTCAACCCAATACTAAATAAGATTCGCAAACTCACTATAAAGTTATTAATGTTTTTAATAAGTGAAGGGATTTTGCTCAACCAAAGGCAGGTTTTATCTTTTCTTGCTTAATTAATTATATTATTGTCAGTACTTATACCACAGCCTCTATGGCTGTCAGTCACATTGATAGTTTAATTAGAAATATCTCTATATTCGTTGCTAACTCGGATGAACAAGCCGACTCATCGCAATCCATATCATTACATTATGTCCTCTAAAACTAATCCCAATACACAGATGCCAGACTTATTGATTATCACACGTCTATCAATTAACTTCTCGAAATCCTGCAGGACGCGCCTGTTTAGACCCACTAATCTGGGATCATGAGGTAAAGTGGGGTATTGAATGGACAAGGTTTAGAGAGATTATGTGCTGCCTAAAACAAAAGCAAACAAATACGGTTTTATTTTTTGATTATCTCAGTTCAAGATTAGGAAACAGATTAGAAAATGGGGGGTTATGGGGCCTTAGGCTGTCTGTTAAACACGTATTCCCTCCTTTTTAAGTTTAGTGCCACTTCTTGTCAATCTGTAGAATCCTAATGTCCATAAGTAGTTAAATTTTCTAAACCCTTATTGCCTTATATATATATACAGTAAAACACTAAATTAAGAGAAACCAGTATTAAAATGTTATGAAAATAGATATGGACATCAACCTCACTTTGGTTAAATGGCTGCATGGTATATTTGATAAAAAGTAAAAGGTATGGTTTTTTTATTTTCGTTTTATGTATTTATTTCAGCATAAATGATTTGTATCTATGTACAAACACTTAAGTAATTAGAGTAACGTAAAATGAAATAAAATATAACCCTTTTTACCCAAACATTCTAGAATGACAAATGAATATGACTCAAGTACAAAATAAAATAAAACTCAAAACATAATTAAACAAACGAACGAACAAACGGATGGACGGACGGATGGACCGACGGACGGACGGACGGACGGACCAACGGACTGACCGACCGACCGACTGAACGATCAATAAATAAATAAATAAATAAATAAATAAATAAATAAATAAATAAATAAATAAATAATAACACTGTAATTAATTAATTTATTACATAACACTGTAGTAATTAATTAATACAGTGGATTTAAACTTAAATTACAACCCTTTTTGAAAAAATAAATAACCATAAATGGCAGTCAAAAATAAATAATTTATGGACAAATAAAAAAATCTAAGTTGTTTAATCAAGTTTTAAGTAAAATAAAATAAACAAACAAATAAATAAATAAATAAATAAATAAATATCAAACAACAATCCTTATTTTCATTAAATAATACTTAATGTACGAACAAACTAACAAACAAACAAACAAACAAACAAACAAACAAACAAACAAACAAACAAACAAACAAACAAACAAACAAACAAACAAACAAACAAACAAACACTTTCCCAGTGCTGGGTTGCAGCTGGATGGGGAAAAATGAACACACTATTTATTTATTTATTTATTATTTAACACCAAAGAACAATCTTGAACTTCATTTAATGATGCTTAATGTATAAAATAAAATAAATAAAATGAAAAAAAAAAATATTAATTAAAATTAATGAAAATTAACTAAACTAAACTAAACTAAACTAAACTAAACTAAACTAAATTAAAAACATTCAGGGAAATTAAACACAACTCTGTTATTTTAACCAAATAACAACCCTTGAATGGCAGATTCTAAGGATTAAATCTCATTGAGTAGAATTACATACAACCCATTCGATCCAATGCACAACATCAATGAAGGCAGTTTTTTGTCTGTTTTCAAGGCATCATGTCATTTACATGTTTGGTTAGTCTTTTTCAGAGTGTGTCTAAACATATGTATGTAAATGCATCATATTCACGATCACCCTTTTGTTTCCTGATTTTTCATCTGAGAGCATTAACACAATGCTCTCCTTTTTTCCATACAATTCCATATTGTTTCCCAGGGTTTGCCACACAGTTACATAATAATACGCTCCATATGCCCACCATCACTAATTACATCCATGGATGCAGATTAAGCATGGCAACTGAGGATTTTAGGCTTGTGTCTTTCTATATGCTTAGCCATATTTGTCAACTTACACCGCCCCTCCTTTTTCAATCAATCTGAAGCTCAAATTGATTTTGATAGCACGGGCCCTTGACCTAGTTTGAAAACAATAGACAAGGGTCCAAAATTTACGGATCGAGAAGCACATTGCGACTGCTCCCCCAGTAGAGGTCATTTAAGTATGCGAGGCTGTGTCCGATCCTGATGGCGAATGTGACCCCTGTTCCCCCTGAAGTGCCCACCACACACCCTCAGACGCTTGCCCCGTTCCTGCCATCAGCCCCGCTGAGAACTGACGCAGGCTGACCGCTGAATGGCCACCATGTTTGTGCGGCCATTTTTCCGTTCTGAGCAATTAATGAGAAGTGAAACTTAAATGGATGGTTCAGCCAGAAATTTAAATTATTATTTTTACCTACGTTATTTTACGTTACTTACGTTATTTTCCTTACGTTATTTTCTTTACGTTGTTTTAAAATAAGATATTTTGAAGAATGTAGGTAATCATTGGGCATTAGCCACTATGTTTCCATCCACATATGTTTATACGCATTTGGAGTATCCTGATCTCACGAGGAAACTTAACTATTTTACGTGTTGTCAGTTTAGTGGCTAATTCGTACGAATTGATGAGTTCAGTCATCCGAAAATGTATATATAATAAAAGAAGGCGTTGAAATCAACTCCACCACAAACCCAACCATCATTGGGGGATGAGCAAATCATACTAAATTGTACGAGATCCTACGATTTCATAAGAATTAGCCACCAAATCAATAAGTTAGAAATTGCGTTGATGAGATAGCATTAAAAATTGCTTAACGAAATTGCCAGGATGCACATACATTTTGAAAATTCACAGAAAATTTTGATTATGCACAACTTTTCAATGTTTTATGTGATAAGAAAACATTTCCAGGCCCATAGCCAACCGGTTGAAAGGGGTCCTATTTTCGGTCACACTTTATTTTGATGGTCCGTTTGTTAAATTTCTGTTGCATTGCATCTACATGCCAACTAATTCTCATTAGATTATAAGTAGATTGTTAGGTTGCGGTTGTGATTAGGGTTAGTGTAAGTTGGCATGTACTTGCAAAGTTTCCTAGTTTAATGTCTGTTTAGCAGCAGTATCAACAGATATAAGCAGACGGTCTTCTAATACTCAAATGGACTATCAAAATAGTGTGCTACTCTTTTTATTCTCATAAAAGTGGACCTTTTTGCAGTTATTCACCTCATTTTTTGTTAAATTATGAGATTTAAGTAGTGAATTTAGGTCACATTTTAAGCACTATTTTAACTGACTTAGCTTGTCGGATGATCATCCTAACCACATTTTTTGGTGTACCAAAAATGCGTAAATATTTAGAATAAATAAATATGACACATATTTATTTTTAAAATACAAATTATTGCATCATACAATGCTCAGTATATATAAGTACACCACTCACAAATCAATCTTTTATATTCATATTTTTAGTAGGATGCCAAACAATATTATATTTGTGCATAAACATTAGATCAGTCAGTACTTAAGCCAAATCTAGAGCTTTTCTAACAAAATAACTTACGATTACACTCCAAAACTAGTACACCCAAAATTATATCTTATAGAAAAATAATAAATAAAAATAAAAAAGAGGTAAAATCAAGAAAAGCAAAAACAAAAAAGACAAATTTAGTTGAAATTTTGTAGGTGGTAATTTTGTTTTTCAATATTTTGCTTGAATTTAATTTCAACTTCTAAATATGTTTGGTGACTAAAATATTATTTTAATAAATATATCTGTTTAATAAATCTGTTTTGTTTAAATGCACCAAAATACAATGCCTATAACCACTGAGAAGTGGAGAATTTATTTATTTTTTTTTTCAAAATGGTGTGTGCTCAATTATGCTGAGCACTGTATACCATTAGAAAAAAAAAATACTTTAGCCTAATGGCAAATAACAAAATGGCCAGCACATTCAACTTTCCTCAGTTAGAATTTGGGTTTTTGAATAATAAAAATAAAGCATAATAATAATTCATTCATTTTCTTGTCGGCTTAGTCCCTTTATTTATCTGGGATCGCCACAGCAGAATGAACCGCCAACTTATCCAGCACATTTTTACGCAGCGGATGCCCTTCCAGCCGCAAACATCTCCGGGAAACATTCACACACACACTCATACATACGGACAATTTAGCCTACCCAATTCACCTGTACCGCATGTCTTTGGACTGTGGGGGAAACCGGAGCACCTGGAGGAAACCCACGCGAACGTAGGGAGAACATGCAAACTCCGCACAGAAATGCCAACTGACTCAGCCGGGACTTGAACCAGCAAGCTTTTTGCTGTGAGGCGACAGTGCTAACCACTGAGCCACAGTGCCAACCCCTGCAATAATAAACTCAAGCAGTAACAAATTCAAGTGTTTATACCAGTACGTCATTTATTTCCTCAGGGTTTGAATGTGATCTCTTTCTCTACACTTAATTGGTGTCGTAGAAGTTTTATGGCATTTTGTAAAAACTGGATAAACAATATTTTCTATAGAAATTCCAAGTTGTCAGGTTGACAGCATGTAGCTTCAAAGGCTCTCTAAGGTTGTAAACAAAATAACCACACTCACAAGGCCCTGTTTACTGGCATAATTATTGCCAAAGTCACACGTGCAGATGGTGTGATCACAGACACTTTTTAAATTGCAGGAATGTAAGTCTGGCTGCAGGATCCCACATCCAGATGCACTCCACACAGAACTGCACAGAGGCAGGGATATACACTACCTGACAACAGTCTTGTCGCTGATCCAAGTTTAATAACTTCTGGTTGATCATTTGGTATCAGAAGTGGCTTATATGAAAGGCAAAGGCCTCTTTATGCTTATTTTAACAAAATAAAATGTTTGTGGCTTAATTTTTAACTATTTAATTAGGACAGTAAGGTCTAACTTTGCTTAGACCAAAGTCTTGTCACTTAACAGAAATAATGTAGAGCATAGGATATAAAGTCATGGTGCAGTAGAAAAATATTTAATATTGAGTTTGACTCCTATGAGCTTGGACGACTGCATCCATTCATCTCTGCAATGACTCAAATAACGTATTAATAAAGTCATCTGGAATGGCAAAGAAAGAGTTCTTGCAGGACTCCCAGAGTTCATCGAGATTCTTTGGATTCATCTTAAATGCCTCCCCCCCCCCCATCTTACACCAGAGATGCTCAATACTGTTCATGTCTGGTGAGTGGGCTGGCCAATCCTGAGGCAACTTCTTTGCTTTCAAGAACTTTGATGTGGAGGCTGAACATGGAGCGCTATACTGCTGATGAATTCGCCCTCTTCTGTGGTTTGTAATGTAATTGGCAACACAAATAACTTGATACCTCAGACTGTTAATGTTGCCATTCACTCTGCAGATCTCTCGCACGCCCCCATACTGAATGTAAACCCAAACTATGATTTTTCCTTCACCAAACTGGACTGATTTCTGTGAGATTTTTGGGGCCATGCAGGTTCCAATGGGTCTTATGCAGTATTGTGTTGATTGGGATGCAGTTCTTCTGCCACTTTTCCAAATGATCAACTAGAAGTCAAGTTATTATTTGTTGCTCTTACAACTGGGATCAACAACAAGACTTATGGCAGGTAATGTATACAGTCATGTTCGAAATGATTCATACCCCAGGAAAATCTTGACTTATAGCTACATTTATTCACGTTTTTCTTTTGTTTTTTGACCGAAAATAACACAGGTTTCTTGCAAAAGATAATAAGATCATGTTCAAGAGGCATCATTGAGGGAGAAAAAAAAAAAATTACATTTAAACAAAAAATCTGAATTTGGTGTAAATGATTTCCGTCTTGTCTGTATATTCAAAAATGTACATATTACAATTTTTTGTTATATAGAAACACACCCACACACACTGAATCTCTTATCTTCAGGAAACTGTCTTATGAGACAATTTACAAAATAGCAATTTTACCACGCATAACACACATTTGAAAGAAAAAGAAAGAAATCTCATTACTTATCCACCCCACGTCTCCAGGATTTCCAGGGGAGGAACCGAATAAAAGGAGCTAATAAAAATAAAAATCTAAACAATGAAAAGCTCACAAATGAGAAGTATAAACAGGCATGAGAATTACAAAGACAATGGCAAACATGCAATCAGGGCAATGAGTTGCTACACCGGATGAGAATGTTACATTATCCAAGATATGTTTGTAGATATTGCCACGACTAAATAACACAGCAAACTCTTTTTGTCTCAAACTGGTGCCTGTCTGAACTCGAAGAACTTCTCGCATGGATTCTCTACACGCTCAGGAAATAACTTTTTGTTGCTTGTTTAAATTACATGCTAAAAATGAGTTGAGGCAACACAATTCTTGGTTTTTATAATGTTCAAGTGTCTTAAATTTAATAATAATAATAATAATGTATTTTTTTTTCGGTCAGGATAAAATGAATTATTTTTGTTGGCATACATAACTTAGAAGATGTTTACGGTGTAAAAAGTGATTAGATACTTTACTTAAAAAGTGAATTATTAAAAAAAAATGACGCACACAAGTGATTTATATTTGCTTGGGGCAGGGGGTTTACACACTTTTTAAAGTAAAGCCACTAATCACCAACAAACAAGTGAATAAATGTGAATGAGTAAATGACTGAATAAATGAATGAATAAAAAAGAACAGACATCTATGAATGTAGAAATGATTAAATGAATGAATGAATGAATGAATGAATGAAAAAACACCATTAGACTGAAATAAAAAAATAAGTAAACAAACAAACAAGCAAATAAATAAATAAATAAATAAATAAATTAATAAATAAATAAATTAATTAATTAATTAATTAAAATTTAATAATTTATAAAAAAATTAAATTTAATAAAAATATTTTTATAAAAATAATTTATAAAAAAATTTTAATTAATAAAAAAAAAATAACATGATTTGACTTTACTGGTTCAAACTGAATTTGCTTATAACATCATTCAAATGTGTGCAAATATGTGTCACAATTAGAATAAGCCACACCAATGATTTATGTTTTCTGAGTGCAGTTTACACAATGAATGCATGCCAGACTAGTTTATCCATCCTATTCCTTGAAACAAAAAAGCTGTCGCTGATTTACATTCGATTTGTACAGATATTAAATTTGTATTCAAATAACCTTTCCTAAGAATTGCACACGCCTGCAGTGTGAACATTAAGAGAAATGGCATGTCTTGAGGTGAATGAAGTTCAAAGACAGTGTTGGTTCTTCAGAAACTCTAGACCAGCAGTGACATATTCTTTCACTCACGTGGGAGGAAACTTCTTTTCTTGTCGACTTTTGTCAAAACTGCAAAAATGTGTGTTGTCAGCCAAATACCAAGATAATAATAAAGTCAACATGTCAGTTTGTCAGACAATTCAAGTAACGATCAAAATATGCATTGAATAGGTTATGAATGCTGTTAATGGATTGAACTGCCAGGTTTCAGGTGTTTATCTTTGCGGAAAGATGGAAGAAAAGACAACTATGACTTTTTTTTTTTTTTGTTTTGAGAAATGTTATTTGATTTTGTGTTTTAGCTTCTCTTGTTGGATTGGAAAAAACATTTTTTGGCACATTTTGACAAAATTTGACAATCTGACAAACATGTTTTACAGCTTTGGGCGGTGTATGGGGAATTCCTGCAAAAGTGCAAAATAAGTTGAATGAATAAATGAATAAATGATTGAATGAATGGATGGATGAATGAATAAATGAATGAATGAATGAATTAATTATTAAAGGAATTATTAAAGCATTTATCTGTGTTACTGAAAATCAGAAGGATGAAACAAACAAAAGGAGGGAAAACAGAGCAATCTAATATATATATATATATATATATATATATATATATATATATATATATATATAAACATGCTTTTTTATATGTTTTAATTTCCATGAGTTTTATTTGTTTATTCTAAATTATTCTGGTAGTTCGTGTTATTTATTTATTTACTTACTACATATTTACCTATTCACTTAACCGCTTAGGCTTACACACCGTGACCAACTGGCAACATTCTTAAAACTTTGATTTACATTTTTAAGTTGATAGAATGCTTGTTCAGCATTATCTGATCTTTGAAAGCATCTTCCAAAAATGTTGAAAAACATTAACCTTTTGTTCTAAAAAAGTATCTGTGTAGATGCAGAGGGTTGGAAAAAAGAAAATGAAACTATGATGTTCTTTCTAATGTTCTCAAAAAATGAATAAATAAATGAAAAAGTAAGTGAATCAAATGAATGACTATGTGAATGCATGGAAAGCATAAAAAATAAACAAACAAACACAAACAAACAAAAACAAACAAACAAACAAACAAACAAACAAACAAACAAACAAACAAACAAACAAACAAACTAACTAACTAACTAACTAACTAACTAACTAACTAACTAAATAAATAAATAAATGGATGTGAGTGAGTGAGTGAATGAATGAATGAATGAATGAATGAATGAATAAGTAAATGAATGAATTAATAAATGAATGAATGAACGAACGAACGAACGAACGAACGAACGAACGGACGGACAGACGGACGGACGAACGAATGAACAAACGAATGAAAAATCTCAATCACATGTATTTATCAATGATTGCATAAATAAATGAATAAATGGATGAATGTAAGAATGAATAAAAAATCTAATTTACATATGTATGATTTATGTGTGAATAAATGAATGAATAAGTTAATTAGTGAATAAATAAATGAATGTATGTGTGAATAAATTAATGAGTGAATGAATAAAGAAATAAATGTATGAATGTGTGTATGTGTGAATAATTGAATAAATGAATAAATGAATGAATGAATGCCAAAATAAACAAATACACGAATGAATGAATGAATAAATGAATGAATGAATAAATGAATGAATGAATGAATGAATGAATGAATGATTGAATGAATGAATGAATGAATGAATGAATGAATGAATGCCAAAATAAACAAATACACGAACGAACGAACGAACGAATGAATGAATGAATGAATGAATGAATGAATGAAAAAAACAAACCAACAAATAAATTAGTATATGTACATGAATAAATGAATGAATGAATGAATGAATGAATAAGTGAATGAATGAATAAATGAATGAATAAAATAATACACATAAATGAATGTAGAACTGAAATAAATAGATGAATGAATTAATAAATAAACAGATGAATGAATCAATAGATAAGACAAATGAATAAATAAATAAATAATAGTGAATAGGGAAAACAAGCAAACAAACAGATTGAAGATACAGTATTCAAAGTCACAAAGCGTTAATTGTTAAAATAATTGTAAGCAAGTAGATTTCCTGTACAATGACCCTCTTATTTTGCTGTCCACATAAAATCCCACTGAAAGTTTAGCATATAAAAAGGTATTTAACAAAATAGCCAATTGAAATGGTACACATACATATATAAAATATAAGTAAGTAAGTAAACCTGCATATATAAATGTGCATGTGTGATGATATATGGCATAGTGGAAAATCAGCAAACAATTGTGCAAAACTGTCAGGAGGTAACAGCATGTACATGTGCAGTTATTGAATGAATATAAAATGAATGAATGAATGAATGAATGAATAAATGAATGAATGAATAAATATACAAACCAACAAATGAATGAATAAATAACAATCCGAACAATGAATGAGATAAACAAACAAAAATGTATGAATGAATGAATGAATGAATTACTGAATGAATGAGAAAACAAACCAACAAAGAATAAATACATAAGCAGATTAATAAATAAGAAAAACAAACAACAATGAACAAACGAACAAACAAACGAATGAATGAATGAATGAATGAATGAATGAATGAATGAATGAATGAATGAATGAATGAATGAATGAATGAATGAAATGGTTTTTGATCTTTCAAACTCACACGAAAGCTTCAGGTGTTTTTGTGTGCTAAAGCAGACAAAAGTAAACAGAAAAGAGAAGGACTCTGATCTTGTGTGCAGTTTAAAAACAAAGTCAAGCTGAATGAACTTGCTCACATCCGGTTTCATTCAGCTGAGAAATGTGTGAGGTTGAGAATGGAAAAAAAAGAAAATCTTGCTAAAAAGAGGAAGAGAGAAACATATCTGTCCTCAAATAAAATAATAAAGCATGTGCACTAAAATAAGCAGACGTGCAGCAGCAGACAGTAGGAAGTGTGAGGAAGGCATGTCGCTGTGTGATAGCCTTCACATTCACTGCACATCCTGTTTGTTCAGTTACTCAAACCCAGACCTGCTTGCTTTTTCATGAATGACTCTGTTCAGCTTTCCTATTGGCCAACCGCCGGCCAATCTGAGCTTTGCTTGGTGACCACACAGTGAGCACGTGCAGCAGCAGTGCACATTCATGCAGTGCACAGACGAATGTTCCATTCGCCTTAATCCACCAGTTATACATAGTATTATTTTTGCAGAAGCAGAGAAAACATGCAAATATTGTCTCACTAATTCTAAATTAACCCTCACAGGAAAGAGCAGTTCGATGAACATACAATTGAAGTCAGAATTATTAGCCCCCCGTTTATTTTTTCCCCCAATTTCTGTTCAACGGAGAGAATATTTTTTTTCAGCACATTTCTAAACATAATAGTTTTAGTAACTCATCTCTAATAACTGATTTATTTTATCTTTGCCAAGATAACAGTATATAATATTTTACTAGACATTTTACAAGACACTTCTATACAGCTTAAAGTGACATTTAAAGGCTTAATTAGGTTAATTAGGTTAACTAGGCAGGTAATTGGACAAGTTGTTGTATAATGATGGTTTGTTCTGTAGACTATCAAAAAAAAAAAAAAATTACTTAAAGTGGCTAATAATTTTGTCCTTTACTTGGTATCTAAAAAAATTGATAACTGCTTTTATTCTAGTCGAAATAAAACAAATAAGACTTTCTCCAGAAGAAAAAAATATTATCAGACATACTGTGAAAATTGCCTTGCTCTGTTAAACATAATTTGGGAAATATTCAAAAGGGGGCTAATAATTCTGACTTCAACTGTAAATGTTTGGTTTTTAAATATTATTTTTACCATAAATAATAATTACAATTTTGTTAATCTTTAAATTATTTGGTAACACTTTAGCTCAGGTCACAATTCATGCTTTTAACTACTGGCTTATTACCTGCAGGCTGCATATTATTAAGATAATAACTGTTCATATAGTGGGGTGTCCTAAAAGTTTGAAAACCCCTGCTATATAGTATGTGATTTTGGACACAGTCACGGCACAGTGGTGCACATCACATTTTTGGGTCCACTTGAAACATTTCCAAGGTGTTCTGATGTTTTTTGTTGTGTGCAAATGCAGCGTGTTTTTAATGTGTGTGTGGGGTGAGAATATGCAGCACGTAAGCAGTCAAAAGGATGAAGAACTTTTATTAATTTGATCTAATTATAAATCTATCTGTCTGTCTGTCTATCTATCTATCTATCTATCTATCTATCTATCTATCTATCTATC